>NC_045796.1:87075608-87318327 GCF_009873245.2 Balaenoptera musculus | reverse complement strand
TCACTCATGGAAAAATCCATTGTAGATGTTGCTGGTTGAGTGGCTCTTCTGGGCAGCTTTCCTCCAAGCTATGACTCAGCGATGTAGACTCTTTTCAACTTATCATGCTGTATGACTATCATGCTCTACGTATGGCTTCCATGCTAACTAAACAAGAGAAAGATAGGTGGGGAATGTATACAAGGCATTTAATCTTCCCGTCACAGAGATGTCACATACCATTTCTGCTTACATGCTCTTGGTCAGGATTACTTATGCTCTTTCTGGGCTGCTTCTCCCTAGAATCAACTCTACAGTGTGATATGGACCAAAAATATTTGAGGTCAGCTAGATATCTCTGCATAAACCTCTTTTACATTTTTTTAGGTTTGATTCTTTGTTTTATTTAGATTGGTTTGGTACATTTACTTAACCAGTTAAATTATCCAACTAAAAATTACTTTAAACTTAAACCAAAAAAAAATTACTTTGTGTTATAGGACATATTGCATAAAAAATTGTTTAAAATAATTTGTTTAAGATGCAACTGGTTTTGTTTCTTCTTTGGGTAAAGGGGAGTGATGCCTTTAGGAAGAATGATGGCAGGATCTAGCAGCAGAATTTAAGGTTGCTTTGTGTGATGATTGGGGAATTGTGTGTCATTGTCACATAAAATATCTAGTTTTTGTTTTTTTTTTTTCTTTTTAACCTGTTGATTTTCAGTTTAGGGAATTTTGGACAAATCACATTTCTTAGCTTTATTTGGAATTCCCTCACAATTTTGCCTTGCTCACTGGCTTTGACTTTGTGATTTTTTATATAGCTTTTTAAATTTTCTCTTTATATTCCCTTTCTTAATTTCATTTTTCTTTTCTTTTCAGCCAGGGAATTCTTTATTCAAATGGAGTCTTCTTATAAAGAATAAAGCAGAAAATCTTATGAATAATAAAGAAAAAAAAAAGAATGAAGCAAAGCTGCCCTGGTTAAAGATGCTGATAGTGGTGGTGGTGGCCAGGACCCAATCACTGGACTCCAGCCACACTTTGACTCTGGGTCCTGATTTCTCAGCTCTAAGTATCTATGATTTTAAAATCATATTTGCTCTCCCACTAGCCTTCTGTGGGAAATTTTGAACTTAGGCAAATGCTGGGTTCATTTTATTTATTTACTTTTAAATTTTTATTACAGTATAGTTGCTCTGCAATGCTGTGTTAGTTTCTGCTGTACAGCAAAGTGAATCAGCTATACATATACATATATCCCCTATTTTTGGATTTCCTTCCCATCTAGGTTACCACAGAGCACTGAGTATAGTTCCCTATGCTATACAGGTTCTCATTAGTTATGTATTTTAAACATACTATCAATAGTGTATATAGGTCAATCCCAATCTCCCAATTCATCCCACCTCATCCTTCCTTTCCCCCTTGGTATCCATACATTTGTTCTCTATGCCTGTGTCTATTTCTGCTTTGTAAATAAGATCGTCTATATGAATTTTTTTCAGTTTCCACATATACGCTTTAATATACATTTGTTTTTCTCTTTCTGTCTTACTTCACTCTGTGTGACAGTCTCTAAGCCCATCCACATTTCTAAAAATGACCCAGTTTTGTTCCTTTATATGGTTGAGTAATATTCCATTGTATATATGTGCCACATCTTCTTTATGCATTCCTCTATTGATGGATATTTAGGTTGTTCCCACATTCTGGCTATTGTAAATAGTGCTGCAATGAACATTGGGATGCGTGTGTTATAGATTTCTCTGGGTATATGCCCAGTAGTGGTAGCCCTATTTTTAGTTTTTTTAAGGAACCTCCATACTGTTCTACATAGTGGCTGTATCAATTTACATTCCCACCAACAGTGCAAGAGGGTTCCCTTTTCTCCACAACCTCTCCAGCATTTAATGTTTGTAAAATTTGTGATGGTTACCATTCTGGCTGGTGTGAGGGGATATCTTATTGTAGTTTTGATTTGCATTTATCTAATAATTAGTGATGTTGAGCAGCTTTTCATGTGCCTCTTGGCCATCTGTATGTCTTCTTTTGAGAAATGTTTATTTAAGTCTTCTGCCCATTTTTGATTGGGTTGTTTGTTTGTTTGTTTGTTTGTTTTGATATTGAGCTACATGAGCTATTTATATATTTTGGAGATTAATCCCTTGTCATTGATTCATTTGCAAATATTTTCTCCCATTCTGAGGGTTGCCTTTTCATCTTGTTTATGGTTTCTTTTGCTGTGCAAAAGCTTTGAAGTTTCATTAGGTCCCATTTGTTATTTTTGTTTTTATTTCCATTATTCCAGGAAGTGGATCAAAAAAGATCTTGCTGTGATTTATGTCAAAGAGTGCTCTTCCTATGGTTTCCTCTAAGAGTTTTGTAGTGTCCAGTCTTACATTTAGGTCTTTAATCCATTTTGAGTTTATTTTTGTGTATGGTGTTAGGAAGTGTTCTAATTTCATTCTTTTACATGTAGCTGTCCAATTTTCCCAACACCACTTATTGAAGAGGCTGTCTTTGCTCCATTGTATATTCTGGCCTCCTTTGTCATAGATGACCATAGGTGCCTGGGTTGTCTCTGGGCTTTCTATCCTGTTCCATTGATTTACATTTCTGTTTTTGTGCCAGTACTACACTGTTTTGATTACTGTAGCCCTGTAGTATAGTCTGAAGTCAGGGAGCCTGATTCCTCCAGGTCTGTATTTTTCTTTTTTCTCAAGATTGCTTTTGCTATTAGAGGTCTTTTGTGTTTCCCTACAAATTGTAAACATTTTTTGTTCTAGTTCTGTGAAAAGTGTCATGGTAATTTGATAGGCACTGCATTGAATCTATAGATTTCTTTGTGTAGTATAATCATTTTCACAATATTGATTCTTCTTATCCAAGAAAATGGTATATCTCTCCATGTGTTTGTGTTTTCTTGGATTTCTTTCATCAGTATCTTATACTTTTCTGCATACAGGTCTTTTGCCTCCTTAGGTAGGCTTATTCCTAGGTATTTTATTCTTTTTGTTGCAATGATAAATGGGATTTTTCCCTTAATTTCTCTTTCTGATCTTTTGTTTTAGTGTATAGGAATGCAAGAGATTTCTGTGCATTAATTTTGTATCATGTGACTTTACTAAATTCATTGATTAGCTCTAGTAGTTTTCTTGTGGCATCTTTAGTATTTTCTATGTATAGTATGTCATCTGCAAATAGTGACAGTTTTACTTCTTCTTTTCCAATTTATATTGTTTTGTTTCTTTTTCTTCTCTGATTGCCATGGCTGGGACTTCCAAATCTGTGTTGAATAATAATGGTGAGAGTGGGCACACGTGTTCCCGATTTTAGAAGAAATTCTTTCAATTTTTCACCATTGGGAATAATGTTTGCTGTGGGTTTGTTTTATACGGCCTTTATTATAGTGAGGTATGTTTCCTCTATACCCACTTTCTGGAGAGTTTTTATCATAAATTGATGTTGGATTTTGCCGAACGCTTTTTCTGCATCTACTGATATGATCATATGTTTCTTATCCTTCAGTTTGTTAATATGGTGTATCACATTGGTTGAATTGTGTATATTGAAGAATCCTTGCATTCTTGGGATAAACCCTACTTGATCATGTTGTATAATCTTCTTATTGTGCTGTTGTATACTGTTTGTTAGTATTTTGTTAAGGATTTTTACATCTATGTTCATCAGTGATATTGGCCTGTAATTTTCTTTTTTTGTGATATCTTTGTCTGGTTTTGGTATCAGAATGCTGGTGGTTTTGTAGAATGGGTTTGGAGTGTTCCTCGCTCTGCTATATTTTGGAAGAGTTTCAGAAGGACAGGTGTTGGCTCTTCTCTAAATATTTGATAGAATTCACCTGTGAAGGCTTCTGGTCCTGGGCTTTTGTTTGTTGGAAGGTTTTTAATCACAGTTTCAATTTCAGTGCTTATGATTGGTCTGTTCATATCTTCTATTTCTTCTGGGTCAGTATTGGAAGGTTGTACATTTCTAAGAATTTTTCCATTTCTTCCAGGTCATCCATTTTATTGGCACATATTTGCTTATAGTAGCCTCTATGATCCTTTGTATTTCTGTGTTGGCAGTTGTAACTTCTCCTTTATCATTTCTAATTTTATTGATTTGAGTCCTCTCCCTTTTTTTCTTGATGAGTCTGGCTAAAGGTTTTTCAAGTTTGTTTATCTTCTCAATGGACCAGCTTTTAGTTTTATTGATCTTTGCTATTGTTTTATTCATTTCTATTTCTTTTATTTCTGCTCTGATTTTATGATTTCTTTCCTTCTACTAACTTTGGGTTTTCTTTGTTCTTCTTTCTCTAGTTGCTTTAGGTGTAAGGTTAGGTTGTTTATTTGAGATTTTTCTTGTTTCTTGAAATAGGATCGTATTGCTATCATTTGTCATTTGTTTCTAGGTATTTTTGATTTCCTCTTTGGTTTCTTCAGTGATCTCTTGATATTTAGTGGCATATTTTTAACCTCCATGTGTTTGTGTTTTACAGTTCTCTTTTCCTATAATTGATTTCTAATCTCACAGGCTTGTGGTTGGATAAGATGCTTGGTATGATTTTAATTTTCTTAAATTTACCAAGGCTTGATTTGTGACCCAAGATGTGATCTATCCTTTAGAAAGTTCCATGTGCATTTGAGAAGAAACTGTGTTCTGCTGCTTTCAGATGAAATGTCTTATGAACATCAATTAAGTCTATCTGGTCTAATGTGTCATTTAAAGCTTGTGTTTCCTTATTAATTTTCTGTCTGGATGATCTATCCATTTGTGTAAGTGGCGTGTTAAGGTCACCCACTATTACTGTGTTACAGTCAATTTCCCATTTTATGGCTGTTAGCATTAGTCTTATGTATTGAGGTGCACCTATGTTGGGTGTATAAACATTTACGATTGTTATATCTTCTTCTTGTATTGATCCCTTGATCATTATCTACTGTCCTTCTTTTTCTTTTGTAATGGTCTTTATTTTAAAGTCTATTTTGTCTGATGTGAGTATTGCTACTCCAGTTCTCTTTTGTTTTCCATTTGCATGGACTATCTTTTTCCATCCTCTCATTTTCAGTCTGTATTTGTCTCTGGGTCTGAAGTGGATCTCTTGTAGATAACATAGATACGGGTCTTGTTTTTGTATCCATTGAGCCATTCTGTGTATTTTGGTTGGAGTATTTAATCCATTTACATTTAAGTTAATTATTGGTATATATGTTCCTATTACCATTTTTTAAATTGTTTTGGGTTTGTTTTTGTAGGTATTTTCCTTATCTTGTGTTTCCTTCTTAGAGAAATTCCTTTAGAATTTGTTGTAAAGCTAGTTTGGTGGTGCTGAATTCTCTCAGCTTTTGCTTGTCTCTAAAGCTTTTGATTTCTCCATCAAATCTGAATGAGAGCCTTGCTGGGTAGAATAATCTTGGCTGTACATTCTTCCCTTTCATTACTTTAAATGTATCCTGCCGCTCCCTTCTGGCTTACAGAGTTTCTGCTGAAAGTTCAGCTGATAACCTTATGGGGATTCCCTTGTATGTTATTTGTTGCTTTTCCCTTTTTTTAAAAAAATAGCTTTTCTTTGTATTTAATTTTTGATAGTGTGATTAAATTGTGTCTTGGCATGTTTCTCTTTGGGTTTATCCTGTATGGGACTCTCTGTACTTCCTTGACTTGATTGACTATTTCCTTTCCTACGTTAGGGAAGTTTTCAATTGTAATCTCTTCAAATATTTTCTCAGACCCTTTCTTTTTCTCTTCTTATTCTGGGACCCCTATAATTCAAATGTTGGTGTGTTTGCTGTTAAGGTCTCTGAGACTGTTTTCAATTCTTTTCAGTTTTTTTCTTTATTCTGCTCTGCAGCAGTTACTTCCACCATTCTATCTTCCAGCTCAGTTATCCATTCTTCTGCCTCAGTTATTCTGCTATTGATTCCTTCTAGTGTATTTTTAATTTCAGTTATTGTGTTGTTCATCACGGTTTATATGTTCTTAAGTTCTTCTAGGCCCTTGTAACATGTTTCTTGTATTATCTCCATTCTATCCCCAAAATTTTGAATCATCTTTAATATCATTATTCTGAATTATTTTTCAGGTGGATTGGCTATTTCCTTTCTTTATATTTGGTCTTGTAGGTTTTTACCTTGGTCCTTCATCTGCAACATATTTATCTGACTTCTCATTTTGTCTAACTCACTGTGTTTGAGGTCTGTTTCCAGCAGGCTGCAGAGGCGTATTTCCTCTTGCTTCTGGTGCCTGCCCACAGTAGGTGAATTTGGTCCACTGGCTTGTGTAGGCTTCCTGGTGGGAGAGACTAGTGCCTGCATTCTGGTAGTTGAAGATGGATCTTTTCCCTCTGATGGGCGGGCCCCATCAGGGGGTGTGTTTTGGGGTGTCTGTAGGCTTAGTACAACTTTAGGCAGCCTGTCTGCTGATGGGTGGGTTTGTGTTCCTGTTTTGCTTGTTATTTGACATGGGGCATTCAGCACTTGAGCCTGCAGGCAGTTGGGTGGAACCAGGTCTTGGAGTTGAGATGGAGACCTCTGGGAGAGCTCTTGCTGATTAATATTCCCTGGTGCTGGGAAATCTCTGGCATTCCAGTGTCCTGGACTCGGCACTCTCACCCCAGAAGCTCAGGCTGGATCCCCGGCCTGGGAACGAAGACCCCACAAGCCACACAGCTCAACAAAATAGGGGAAAAAAAGAAAAGAAAAAGAAAAAAGAGAGCAGGAAGAAAACAAATGAAAACAGACAAACAAAACCCAAGACAAATAGCAAAGACAAAAACAAGGAAACAGCAACAGCTACAATTAAAAACAAGCAAACATACAAACAAACAGACAAACAAGTTCTATAATTTATGACACAGGTACTCATGGAGCACACTTGACAGGGCTGTTTTAAGTACTGTGGACAAGATATAAAAAATATTTCTCCTCTCTGAGAGCTTAGAGGCAAAAAGGGATGAAATATATTGATCTTTTCCAGCATGCCAAGAACTTGATAGCAGCTGGAAAACATTTCCTCACTAGTCCTTAGCTGTGAGGAAGGTATTATTAGTCACATTTTTAAGGTAGGGAACTGATTCTTGACATTTTAAGTAACTTACCCAAAGTATTAAGGCAGGGATAGAAATTCAGATTTTTCTTACTCAAAAAAAACCCTGCATTTTTAACCATTATGCTCAGCTACTTTCCCATAGATTTTGTTCACATTTATTATTATAAGTAACTTTATATGAGCTCTTTTGCCAGCAAAAAAAGACAGAGGTTCTGTGATTTCATTTTTGTATTCCTATTGCCTTGCATAGTGTTCAGCAAAGAGAAATCTTGAATACTATTTGATGAATAGATAAATATGACCTCGTAAAGCAGCTTACAAATGAGTGTTATCTTTTTAAATTTTTTGTTATATTATTTCTTCTATTTTGACTATTCTTTTACAGTAAGGATTCTACTTCAATATTTTTGTCTATCATGTGGTATTGAAAAATATTAAAACAAATTTAATCAAAAAAAGAAGTATATATGAAGAATTATATTAGAGCAACATGTACTAAGCAAATACTTTAATAAAAAACTGTGATGTGTTGAGAAAATACTGAATATATCTTTTGTTTATCCGGATATATCAGATTTTTTAAATTGTTATAATTGTTTAAATAATTATATAGCTGGAGCTTTCATATCTAAATAATTTCTCCTTGGAATTGATGATGGCAGCTGGAATCAAGCTATCAAAAAGAAATTAATGCAAATTGCTCAGAGGGCAGGAAAACTACACTTTAAATAGAAAATATACTTTTCTACTGACTGACAAATAAGTTACTATTACTGCATGAAGGTCTGATCCATTTGACAGAGAAAAAGATTATTGGAATAGAACAATCATCATATGAACATGGGAATATATACATAACACACACAAAAAATGTATTGGATCATAAGTACTTATCACCATGCATTTTGGTACATGCATTAGCACTAATAATGAAGAGGTTTCTGTTGAAGTTTACTTTCAATTCAAGAGCTTCATAATGAAAGATCAAGGAGATAAATAATTTTCACAGTGGGATTTCATCTATTTTTGCATTTTTATAGACTATGTTGTGTAAAATAAGCTGTACAGATTTAAATTATACAATTAGATGAGTTTTGACATGTGTATATACTCATGGAACAAAAATCACAATCAGGATACATTTTTATAACACTCAAAGCCTTCCTCATCGTTTCTCATTCTGTCCCTATGCAAGCACTGATTGGTTTTCTGTCATTGCTGATTAGTTTGTATTTTTTAGACATTTATATAAGTGGAACTAAATATTATATATATATATTATATAATATATATATTTGGCTAGATTTTAATACTCACTGGTATTGTGATTCATTGCTTTTATTGTTGAGTAAGATTCCACTTATGGATATACAAAATTTTGTTCATCCATTCAATTGATTATGGAAATTTAGTCTGTTTCAGTTTTTAATTACTACAAATAAAATTTCTGTGATCATTCATGTACACTTTTTGTGTGGGCACACAATTTTATTTCTCTTGGGTAAATACGTAGGAGTGGGATGGCTGATTAGTATGGTATGTGTATGGCTGGCTTTTTAAAAACTGCCAGACTGTCCTTCAGAATGGTTTATTCATGTTATACCATATATCAGACCTGGAAAAGGTCTTTATCATTTAACTCTTTTATTAAAAATATGCTCTAGCATTAACTTTTAATATTTATTTTTATTAAATTGTATGAACATAATTTTATTGTGTAAAATGTCAAGAGTTGTAAAAAACAAAACGTCAGAAACTCATAAGATATCCCTAATAAAATAACAATTATGAAAAGTATTTATATATTGTTTCAGTGTTTACTAGGCTTTTATGAATTTAAGCAAGTTGAATTTATAATTTATCTATTCCCTTGATAACACCTTCAGAGCATTTGCTGCGTGTGACATGCTCTTCTAGAACAAAGGACAGTACAAGAGCAAGACTACCAAGTTCTTACTCTCATTAGACAAACTTTGGTGAGAGAAGGGAGAATACAGATAGTATATTAATATATAGAAGGCCAAGTAAGTAAGCAATGTTAGTGTGGGTGGGAAGGAGGAAATAAGTCACAAGTGTGTGCCAGAGAGTGATCAAAGTAGGAAGATATGAAAAGGCTCTTAGAGAATGTGGATAAGAACACCCTGCAAATCTCCTATGAGATGAGACATAGGTGAGAAGAAAGAACTAATCATGGGATGAGCCTGGGGAAAAGATTTCTTAAATGGCCACAGCAAATACAGGAAGGAGCAGTCTTATTGAATCATAGAGCATTGACCAAGGAAGGACAGAGAGGAGAGTCTGGAGAGGTAGGTTGCACACAGACATTTATAGTCATGAAGGTTGTGGGAAATCATTTTGACTTGATGTGTTTATTTGTTGTTTTAATTTTTATTGAAATATTGTTGATTTACATTGTGTTAGTTTCAGGCACACAGCAAAGTGATTCAGTTATACATATATATTATATATATATATACTATATAAATATATATATTTTTATATAAGTGATTCAGTTTATATACTTATATAGAGAGTTCAGTTATACATATTTTATGTAAGTGATATTTTACAGAAGTGATTCAGTTATACATATATATTATATATATATACTATAAATAGATATTTTTTATATAAGTGATTCAGTTTATATGTATATATATCATATAGTTACACATAGAGTTCAATTATACATATTTTATATAAGTGATATTTTATAAAACTGATTCAGTTATATATATCAGACATATATAATGTATATATTATTTTCAGGTCCTTTTCCATTAGGGGTTATTACAAGATAGTGAGTATGGTTCCCTGTGCCATACAGGAGGTCCTTGTTATTTATCTATTTTATATATAGTTGTGTATATATTTTAATCTCAAACACCTAATTTATCACTCCCGCCCTTTTGGTAACCATAAATCTATTTTCTATGTCTGTGAGCCTATTTCTGTTTTGTATTTCTGTTTATTTCTTTTTAAACAGAGGGCTCACGTGATCTGATTTATAATTGTAAAAGCACATTTTGGCTGCTACGTTGATAGGGAGGAAAACTTAGATCAGGAATAAGAGTTAGGGTATTGTTATAGCAGAACAAGTGAGAGTTGAGGTTGCTAGAAAAATTCAAAGACAAAAAGTGGTAAAATTTAGAACATGCAACTGTCCTCATTGTTGGGTTGGATATGAATTTCAGGAAGATGTTAACGAGGGAAAAGGTTGAATCGAGAATGATTCATAGTCTTCGGCTTCAGTCTGACATAGACCTCTCGAGAGGAAGAAAAAGAGAAGAGCAGGTTTGGAGAGGAGGAAAGAGTTCTAATTTGAATCTATTATGCTTAATATTCATTTTGATATTCAGAGTGATTTTTTTAAACATCTTTATTGGAGTATAATTGCTTTACAATGGTGTGCTAGTTTCTGATTTATAACAAAGTGAATCAGTTATACATATACATATGTTCCCATATCTCTCCCCTCTTGCATCTCCCTCCCTCCCACCCTCCCTATCCCACCCCTCAAGGTGGTCACAAAGCACAGAGCTGATCTCCCTGGGCTATGCCATTGCTTCCCACAAGCTATCTATTTTACGTTTGGTAGTGTATATATGGCCATGCCACTCTCTCACTTTGTCACATCTTATCCTTCCCCCTCCCCATATCCTCAAGTCCATTCTCTAGTAGGTCTGTGTCTTTATTCCCGTCTTGCCACTAGGTTCTTCATGACTTTTTTTTTTTTTTCCCCTTAGATTCCATATATATATATGTTAGCATACTGTATTTGTTTTTCTCTTTCTGACTTCACTCTGTATGACAGACTCTAACTCCATCTACCTCACTACAAATAACTCCATTTCATTTCCTTTTATGGCTGAGTAATATTCCATTGTATATATGTGCCACATCTTCTTTATCCATTCATCCGATGATGGACATTTAGGTTGCTTCCATGTCCTGGCTATTGTAAATAGAGCTGCAGTGAACATTTTGGTACATGACTCTTTTAGAATTATGGTTTTCTCAGGGTATATGCCCAGTAGTAGGATTCCTGGGTCGTATGGTAGTTCTATTCTTAGTTTTTTAAGGAACCTCCATACTGTTCTCCATAGTGGCTGTATCAATTTACATTCCCACCAACAGTGCAAGAGGGTTTGCTTTTCTCCACACCCTCTCCAGCATTTATTGTTTCTAGATTTTTTGATGATGGCCATTCTGACTGGTGTGAGATGATATCTCATTGTAGTCTTGATTTGCATTTCTCTAATGATTAATGATGTTGAGCAGTCTTTCATGTGTTTTTTGGCAATCTGTATATCTTCTTTGGAGAAATGTCTATTTAGGTTTTCTGCCGATCTTTGGATTGAGTTGTTTGTTTTTTTGTTATTGAGCTGCATGAGCTGCTTGTAAATCTTGGAGATTAATCCTTTGTCAGTTGCTTCATTGGCAAATATTTTCTCCCATTCTGAGGGTTTTCTATTGGTCTTGTTTATGGTTTCCTTTGCTGTGCAAAAGCTTTTAAGTTTCATTAGGTCCCATTTGTTTGTTTGTGTTTTTATTTCCATTTCTCTAGGAGCTGGGTCAAAGAGGATCTTGCTGTGATTTATGTCATAGTGTTCTGCCTATGTTTTCCTCAAAGAGTTTGATAGTGTCTGGCTTTACATTTAGGTCTTTAATCCATTTTGAGTTTATTTTTGTGTATAGTGTTAGGGAGTGTTCTAATTTCATACTTTAACATGTACCTGTCCAGTTTTCCCAGCACCACTTATTGAAGAGGCTGTCTTTTCTCCACTGTATATGCTTGCCTCCTTTATCAAAGATAAGGTGACCATATGTGCATGGGTTTATCTCTGGGCTTTCTATCCTGTTCCATTGATCTATATTCCTGTTTTTGTGCCCGTATCATTCTGTCTTGATTACTGTGCTTTTTTAGTATGGTCTGAAGTCTGGGAGCCTGATTCCTCCAGCTCCATTTTTCGTTCTCAAGATTGCTTTGGCTATTCGGGGTCTTTTGTGTTTCCACACAAATTGTGAAATTTTTTGTTCTAGTTCTGTGAAAAATGCCAGTGGTAGTTTGATAGGGATTGCATTGAATCTGTAGATTGCTTTGGGTAGTAGAGTCATTTTCACAATGTTGATTCTTCCAATCCAAGAACATGGTATATCTCTCCATCTATTTGTATCATCTTTAATTTCTTTCATCAGTGTCTTATAATTTTCTGCATACAGGTCTTTTGTCTCCTTAGGTAGGTTTATTCCTAGATATTTTATTCTTTTTGTTGCAATGGTAAATGGGAGTGTTTTCTTAATTTCACCTTCAGATTTTTCATCATTAGTGTATAGGAATGCAAGATATTTCTGTGCCTTAATTTTGTATCCTGCTACTTTACCAAATTCATTGATTAGCTCTAGTAATTTTCTGGTAGCATCTTTAGGATTCTCTATGTATAGTATCATGTCATCTGCAAACAGTGACAGCTTTACTTCTTCTTTTCCAATTTCGGTTCCGTTTATTTCTTTTTCTTCACTGATTGCTGTGGCTAAAACTTCCAAAACGATGTTGAATAATACTGGTGGGATTGAGCAACCTTGTCTTGTTCCTGATCTTAGTGGAAATGATTTCAGTTTTTCACCATTGAGGACGATGTTGGCTGTGGGTTTGTCATTTATGGCCTTTATTATGTTGAGGAAAGGTCCCTCTATGCATGCTGCCTGCAGGGCTTTTATCATAAATGGGTGTTGAATTTTGTCAAAAGCTTTCTCTGCATCTATTGACATGATCATATATTTTTTCTCCTTCAATTTGTTAATAAGGTGTATCACGTTGATTGATTTGCGTATATTGAAGAATCCTTGCATTCCTGGAATAAACACCATTTGATCATGATAAATGATCCTTTTAATGTGCTGTTAGATTCTGTTTGCTAGTATTTTGTTGAGGATTTTTGCATCTATGTTCATCAGTGATATTGGCCTGTAGTTTTTCTTTCTTTGTGACATCTCTGTCTGGTTTTGGTATCAGGCTGATTCTGGCCTCGTATAGTGAGTTGGGGAGTGTTCCTCCCTCTGCAATATTTTGGAAGAGTTTGAGAAGGATAGGTGTTAGCTCTTCTCTAAATGTTTGATAGAATTGGCCTGTGAAGCCATCTGGTCCTGGGCTTTTGTTTGTTGGAAGATTTTTAATCACAGTTTCAATTTCAGTGCTTGTGATTGGTCTGTTCATATTTTCTATTTCTTCCTGGTTCAGTCTCAGCAGGTTGTACATTTCTAAGAATTTGTCCATTTCTTCCAGTTTGTCCATTTTATTGGCATAGATTTGCTTGTAGTAATCTCTCATGATCATTTGTATTTCTGCAGTGTCAGTTGTTACTTCTTCTTTTTCATTTCTAATTCTATTGATTTGAGTCTTCTCCCTTTTTTTCTTGATGAGTCTGGCTAATGGTTTATCAATTTTGTTTATCTTCTCAAAGAACCAGCTTTTAGTTTTGTTGATCTTTGCTATTGTTTCCTTCATTTCTTTTTCATTTATTTCTGATCTGATCTTTATGATTTGTTTCCTTCTCCTAGCTTTGGGTTTTTTTTTGTTTTTCTTTCTCTAATTGTTTTAGCTGCAAGGTTAGGTTGTTTATTCGAGATGTTTCCTGTTTCTTGATGTAGGCTTGTATTGCTATAAACTTCCCTCTTAGAACTGCTTTTGCTGCATCCCATAGGTTTGGAGTCGTCATGTCTCCATTGTCATTTGTTTCTAGGTATTTTTTCATTTCCCCTTCGATTTCTTCAGTGATCACTTCATTATTAAGTAATGTATTGTGTAGCCTCCATGTGTTTTTATTTTTTACAGATCTTTTCCTGTAATTGATATCTAGTCTCATAGCATTGTGGTCGGAAAAGATACTTGATACGATTTCAATTTTCTTAAATTTACCGAGGCTTGATTTGTGACCCAAGATATGATCTATCCTGGAGAATGTTCCATGAGCACCTGAGAAAAATGTGTATTCTGTTGTTTTTGGGTGGAATGTCCTATAAATATCAATTAACTCCATCTTGTTTAATGTATCATTTAAAGTTTGTGTTTCCTTATTTATTTTCATTTTGGATGATCTGTCCATTGGTGAAAGTGGGTGTTAAAGTCCCCTACTATGATTGTGTTACTGTCGATTTCCCCTTTTTATGGCTGTTAGTATTTGCCTTATATATTGAGGTGCTCCTATGTTGGGTGCATAAATATTTACAATTGTTATATCATCTTCTTGAATCGATCCCTTTATCATTATATAGTGTCCTTCTTTGTCTCTTGTAATAGTCTTTATTTTAAAGTCTATTTTGTCTTATATGAAAATTGCTACTCCAACTTTCTTTAGATTTCCATTTGCATGGAATACCTTTTTCCATCCCCTCACTTTCAGTCTGTATGTGTCGCTAGGTTTGAAGTGGGTCTCTTGTAGGCAGCATATATACAGGCCTTGTTTTTGTATCCATTCAGCCAGTCTGTGTCTTTTGGTGGGAGCGTTTAATCCTTTTACATTAAAGTAATTATGTTATGTATGTTCTTATTCTCATTTTCTTAAATGTTTTGGGTTTGTTATTGTAGGTGTTTTCCTTCTCTTGTGTCTCCTGCTTAGAGAAGTTCCTTTAGCATTTGTTGTAAAGCTGGTTTGGTGGTGCTGAACTCTCTCAGCTTTTGCTAGTCTGTAAAGGTTTTAATTTCCCCATCATATCTGAATGAGATCATTGCTGTGTAGAGTAATCTTGGTTGTAAGTTTTTCTCCTTCATCACTTTAAATATGTCCTGCCACTCTCATCTGGCTTGCAGAGTTTCTGCTGAAAAATCAACTGTTAACCTTATGGGGATTCCCTTATGTGTTATTTGTTGTTTTTCCCTTGCTGCTTTTAATATGTTTTCTTTTTATTTAATTTTTGATAGTTTCATTAATATGTGTCTTGGTGTGTTTCTCCTTGGATTTATCCTGTATGGGACTCTCTGTGCTTCCAGGACTTGATTAACTATTTCCTTTCCCATATTAGGGAAGTTTTCAACTATAATCTCTTCAAATATTTTCTCAGTCCCTTCCTTTTTCTCTTCTGGGACCCCTATAATTCGAATGATGGTGTGTTTAATGTTGTCCCAGAGGTCTCTGAGACTGTCCTCAGTTCTTTTCATTCTTTTTTCTTTATTCTGCTCTGCAATGGTTATTTCCACTATTTTATCTTCCAGGTCACTTATCCGTTTTTCTGCCTCAGTCATTCTGCTATTGATCCCTTCTAGACTATTTTTAATTTCATTTATTGTGTTCTTCATCATTGCTTGGTTCCTCTTTAGTTCTTCTAGGTCCTTGTTAACTGTTTCTTATATTTTGTCTATCCTATTTCCAAGATTTTGGATCATCCTTACTATCATTATTCTGAATTCTTTTTCAGGTAGACTGCCTATTTCCTCTTCATTTATTAGGTCTGGTGTGTTTTTACCTTGCTCCTTCATCTGCTGTGTGTTTTTCTGTCTTCTCATTGTGCTTATCTTACTGTGTTTGGGGTCTCCTTTTTGCAGGCTGCAGGTTCGTAGTTCCTGTTGTTTTTCGTATCTGTCCCCAGTGGCTTAGGTTGGTTCAGTGGGATGTGTAGGCTTCCTGGTGGAGGGGACTAGTGCCTGTGTTCTGGTGTATGAGTCTGGATCCTGTCTTTCTGGTGGGCAGGTCCACGTCTGGTGGTGTGTTTTGGGGTGTCTGTGGCTGTGATTTTAGGCAGCCTCTCTGCTAATACATGGGGCTGTGTTCCTGTCTTGCTAGTTGTTTGGCATAGGGTGTCCAGCACTATAGCTTGCTGGTCGTTGAGTGAAGCTGGGTCTTGGTGTTGAGATGGACATCTCTGGGAGATTTTCGTCATTTGGTATTACATGGAGCTGGGAGTTCTCTTGTGGACCAGTGTCCTGAAGTTGGTTCTCCCACCTCAGAGGCACAGCCCTGATGCCTGCATTGAGCACAAAGAGGCTTTCATCCATATGGCTCAGAATAAAAGGGAGAAAAAATAGAAAGAAAAAAAGAAAGAGACTAAAATAAAGTTATTAAAATAAAAAATAAAAAATAATTATTAAGAAAAAAAGAGAAAAAAATTTTAAGTAAAAAAAAACGGACCAACAGAACCCTAGGACAAATGGTGAAAGCAAAGCTATACAGACAAAATCTCTCACAGAAGCATACACATACACACTCAAAAAGAGTAAAAGGGGAAAAAAATATATATCTTGCTCCCAAAGTCCACCTCCTCAATTTGGGATGATTCGTTGTCTATTCAGGTATTCCACAGATGCAGGTACATCAAGTTGTTTGTGGAGCTTTAATTCATTGCTTCTGAGGCTGCTGGGAGAAATTTCCTTTTTTCTTCTTTGTTCGCACAGCTCCTGGGGTTCAGCTTTGGATTTGGACCCGCCTCTGCGTGTAGGTCGCCTGAGGGCGTCTGTTCTTCGCTCACACAGGACGGGGTTAAAGGAGCAGCTGCTTCAGGGGCTCTTTCTCTCTCAGGCCGGGGGGAGGGAGGGGTACGGATGCGGGGCTAGCCTGCGGTGGCAGCGGCCGGCGTGACGTTGCACCAGCCTGAGGCACGCCGTGTGTTCTCCCAGGGAAGTTGTCCCTGGATCACGGGAGCCTGGCCGTGGCGGGCTGCACCAGCTCCCGGGAGGGGCGGTGTGGAGAGTGACCTGGGCTCGCACACAGGCTTCTTGGTGGCGGCAGCAGCAGCCTTAGCGTCTCATGCCCGTCTCTGGGGTCCGCGCTAATAGCCACGGCTCGCACCCATCTCTGGAGCTCGTTTAGGTAGTGCTCTGAATCCCTTCTCCTCGCGCACCAGGAAACAAAGAGGCCAGAAAAAGTCTCTTGTGTCTTCGGCAGCTGCAGACCTTTTCCCGGACTCCCTCCCGGCTAGCTGTGGTGTGCTAACCCCTTCAGGCTGTGTTCACGCCACCAACCCCAGTCCTCTCCCTGGGATCCGACCTCCGAAGCCCGAGCCTCAGCTCCCAGCCCCTGCCCGCCCCAGGGGGGGAGCAGACAAGCCTCTCGCGCTGGTGAGTGCTGCTTGGCACCGATCCTCTGTGTGGGGATCTCTCCGCTTTGCCCTCCGCACCCCTGTTGCTGCACTCTCCTCCGTGGCTCCGAAGCTCCCCCCTCCGCCACCCGCAGTCTCCACCCACGAAGGGGCTTCCTAGTGTGTGGAAACCTTTCCTCCTTCACAGCTCCCTCCCACTGGTGCAGGTCCCGTCCCTATACTTTTGTCTCTGTTATTTCTTTTTTCTTTCGCCCTACCCAGGTACGTGGGGAGTTTCTTGCCTTTTGGGAGGTCTGACGTCTTCTGCCAGCATTCAGTGGGTGTTCTGTAGGAGCAGTTCCACGTGTAGATGTATTTCTGATGTATCTGTGGGAAGGAAGGTGATCTCCATGTCTTACTCTTCCGCCATCTTCTCAAAGAGCCAGAGTGATTTTTTAATGTTGGATGTTGGATATAAGAAACTCAAGATAGGAAGAGAGATCAAGACTGGAATTGAAAATTAACGTTCATTTGCAAATAGATATTATTTAAAGCTGTTGGAGTGTATGAAATCACCTAAGAACAGGGAAGAGATATGTTAGAAAATTTAGATCTGCTCCCAGGCACTCCAACATTACTGAGGTTTGTTAGAAGAGGAGAAAATAGAAAATGCGAATGACAGAAAGGCAGTTAAGAAAAGTACATAGCCAAGCACAATGTTGTGCAAGATTGCAGCTGGTAACCTAACAGAAGTACTTTTAGCAGAGTAGTAGAATCAGAAGATGGGCTGGATAGATTCAAGAGTACATGTAATGGATGCAATCTTGTCAAGATTGTTCTTGTAAAGTGCATTTGAATGCTGATGGAAATGAGCCTGAGGAAAGGAATTAACATTGCAGTTGAAGGAGGGGGTAACTGTAGGAAATAATGTCTTTGGATGCAACATCAAGTGGATTCCAGGACAGAAGTATGAAGGTTTGTCTTTTTTAGAAGCAGGGCCACATTTCCATTGTAATAGAAGGCAAGTAAGATTATGTAACTTATAATTTATTTTTGTTTTTAATTTTATAAATAACTGCATGCCATGTAAATTTCCCCATGCCTTTCCACATTAAACAACATCATTTGAAACTCTGGTCTCATTTGTAATTGATTTTTCAAGATCCAAGGGAAAACCTATTTGGAGAGTTCAAGGAATAAAAAATAATGACTATTAGTAAAAATTATGAAGTGTGAAAGTTTCTTCTTACTTCTGAAAGACGTCTTAATGCATTCCAAGGGCTTCTGGATAATGTTTTGATCGCAGTGGCATAATCCATATTTTTAAACATTTCTTCTATTAAGATAATACATCTATTATGATTAGAATTATTAACCTTAATTAAAAGGGAAATAGAGTCAACGATTTTGCCTTCCAATGAGTGTCTAAACTAATTTTATATGACAAGATTAGTGGACGTTAGAGTTACCTTTCTGTCTGTTCCCCTGGAATCCCCTCAACTTTCATAAAGCCTTACTTGTTGCTCTGTCTTTTGCTGGTTGTATGGCATGCAGCTCCCTGCTCCTAGAAAACCACAAAAGAGTGTATAAGCTGGAGTTACTCCAATTTTAGGTAAAAGTTTACCTAAAACTCTCTTTACCATAAACTCTAGCCCAAGTGCATGCTTACATGCGCAAACACGCACACACGATTCTTGGATTCATAGTATCTGAAAGTACACATAACAGATATTGTAAAGTGACCTATTTAAAAATATATCTATGAACAATTTGATACTATTCTACCACTTTTTAAGTTTGCAACATATACCATCTTTTTTCCGTGTCTTTAAACGAGGGATGATACATTTCACACTATTAAATTTCATAATATGTACTTCAAATCTTGCTATTTCTACATGACTAAGCCAGTGAATCTACTTAAGATTTATCACTAATATAAAAAAGTTGTAGCCTAATAATACATCATATCGTGTTTCCCATTTAAGAACCACTGGGAGTTATAAGACCATCCTTTTCAAACTTCATAAATTTAACTGGCATAACTATTAATAGGGACTCTTCATTATCAAATGTGTTTTCACATTTGATATATAATTTATTATGCAACTAACATTGGATGATAAATTAGATAGTTCCCAATGCTATATATCTGTATTCACATATTTTATATCTATGCATATATATTTATATTGATAACTATAACTATATGTGATTATATAAAATAATGGGAACATGATGCTAAGATAATAATGTACTTGATCAAATACCACTAATAATTGAGATTGTAATAAAAAAGGATATGATATGGATATCATGGAGGTCATATTCAGAATCCCAGACTAGCTGGATAATTAGTCTAATTGTGTATGGTATTTCTTACATTCTTCTATATATTTTGCAAAAGAAAATACTTCTGATGTTTATGGAAGAAGCTTTCATTTTGGAGGAAAATTAAAATTTGATTATTTTACTATTGATTTAAAACAAGATAGTTGGTAAATGAATATAGAATTATTATAGATGCTATGCAGGCAGTGCTCATTTTATAAGCACTGATTCACTTAAAAAACACAGATTGATTTTAATACTACAGAGCCATGTTTTAAGGTAAGTTATATAATTTATTTTAAAAATAATTTGGAACTGTGTTGCTTTGATCCATAATTTTAAGTTTCAGATGACAGATCTGTTGAAGATATAATTTTATATTACAATACTGAACATTCATTTAAGCTAGCTTTTGGTGGCAATGTCACAACTTTTCAGACTTTTAGCTTTGAAAATAAAACAACTACTCCCGTGATGCATTTCTTATAAATATTTTAGTTAAATTTGAATTTATGGTTCCTAGATTTGTAAACAATAATTTGTTTCTATCCTAGTTGATGAATATCTGCAGAAAAAAGTAACCACCTTTGTTCTTTATAAACTTTTCCCTAACAGGGTGGCATCTTTGATAAATCACACCTGGTATCTAACTGTTTCACTTTTCTTATTAAGTTGATAAAAAACACTCTTACTAAATAGTTAAAGAAAATGATATATTACATGTCTCAAAATCTGGAACATAATTTTTAACATGTTTACAAAAAATGATATTTTATAAGGGATATAAATTTTGACATTTTGGTTACCATTGCAGACTGTTGATGTCATAAGATATCTTATGTCTGTGGAGATGTTTTCTATGTCCTTCAAATCATAGTAACTAGGTCATTTCATATTTCATCATTCCACCTATGTCTCCAATTTTATTAATCTTTATTAAGCCATTCTTATTAATTAGAATTTGGTGACTAATCGATAACATATATACCAGCATATACAGCAACACACACACACACACACACACACACACACACACACACACAGAGTAATTGAGAGCATCGGCTTCAAAATCAGAGAGGTTGATTTTACCATCTTGCATTGACTTCCACCACCGAGGTGCTGATAATATCTACCAGTGTGGGAAAGTCAATTCAGACAGTGTTTATAAAGCCCCAACAATAATTCTCAATTCATAGAAACAACCAAGCACATGATTTCTTTCTTCCCTTTCTTCCTTTCTTCCTCCTTCCCTCCCTAACCCCCTTCTGTCTTTTCTTCCGTTTTCTTTCTTTTAGAAAGTGAAAGTAATTGTGTAGATGAAACATCTCCATCCAGATTTGTTTATATCACTTTGAAAAATGGGATAAAATAAAATGCCTATTGGGTCTTCCCAAAAGTTGATTTCTATTTTTTTGATTTGGATAAGAATCAGTGTTCACCTCTATATATGTAATGTTCTCCCCTTTCTTCACTTCAGGCAAATTCCTATTAGTCTTTATAACCCAATTAAAATATTTCTCCTTATAAATCCTGTCTCACTAACTCCTCCCACCTTCTGACTCAAGCAGAATATTTCCCTTCTTTGGGCTTTCACAGCACTTTGTTCATGGCACAGTTCAGCAGTAATAACTTGTTTCCAGATCTTTCTCTTCTAATATAACAAATTCTCCTAAAGTAGGGAGCATATGCTATTTCTTCTGATTATTCCCAAGTCTCTATCAATGTTTATTGACTATGCATGAATACTACATTGTTCGCAACCATAACTGGAAGGGGCATGGTAATTTTCAAGTTTAATTATAGCTGATTCTCACTATAAACATAAGCAGATTTACCAAAATTCCCAAAATTAATAGTACTCTTTTCTAGGATATTATTAGTAGCCACATAAAAACTTCAAAAATACTCTTGACAAAATGCAAAATAACAAAATTTGCTATGTAGTTTATTGCATAATATGCAAAACCATATTAGTAAATATGAATACAAGTACCTTCCTCATTTCATCATTTCAAACAAACTATCACTTTGCATTTCAAATCTGTGTTCATCAAGTAATGCAATAATGATGAGCACTTGGAATCTGAACATGAGTACTAATCAGTAGATCTTTTGCAAAGAAGCAAGATCATTTTAATTTGCTAGATTTTAACATGTGCAATAAAACAAGACAATGTCTTATAATGAAACAAATTACTATGCATAATGTTCAATTGCTACAATTTTTTGTCAGAAGTCATATTTCTAAAACCATCATACTCTAATAATATTAAAAAGAACATTCAAATGTACTAGTCATCTTTTTTTCTCAGTTTGTAAACGTTTTGCAAACCTGCTAAATTGGATGTTTTATATGTTTATTCAGAAGTATATTGTACATGCAGATGTATATTAGCATTTAAGCAAACTTTGTTCATACCCATGTATTATGCATGCATTTCAAAACTGGTATATATTATTGTATTATATGTCTGGGCAACCCCTCCCCAAAGGAATTTCAACAATTCTTTTTCATGGAACTGTAATTACTTTGGTGGAATTTCAATTAATATTAATGATGTATGTTTGAAAACTTCAGGATTGTGGATAGATTAAAGGGCAACAGCAGCCTAGCAAAAGTGCAAAATGGACAGAACAAAAAGTAAACTATCATCTAAAGATGCACTTATTCTATAAATCTTGGACATCCAAAAACAGTTTATGGAACTGGAAATTACCAAAAAGAAACTCAAGCATCTTGAAATACAAATAAACTCTCTCTGAGCCACCCACAGCAACTGGACACTGCTAACATATTCAAGTATCTTCCCATATTAAAAAGTGTTGGAACAAGTAAATGAGCAAAGAAACAAAATCCACTAAATTCAAAAACAGCAAACACAATTTTGAACAATTACTCCTTAAAATCCTCCCCACTCTGCCATCTCTCTTCACCTTTTCACACACAAGTAAGATTGTTATGACATTGGTCTGTATTAAGTATCTTCACTGCCTTATGCAGTTCACTTCTCAATCCACCACAGTCTGCCCTTGCCCATTAAGACTCCACTGAAGGCACTTTCATTAGTGACCTCCCAGTATCCTTATCCATGGAGCCTTAATCATTATTTCCCTTGGTTAACCTTTCTGAAGGACCAACTTTGTTCGCCAGTCCCTTTAGTTCAAGCAGCCCTGACTTCTGTGTCACTTCTGGGTCCTTCTTTTTTTTTCTTTTTCTTTTTTTTATTTTATGATTTTGACTACTGTCTTGGTAATGTAGACAGTATACTATACTGTCTACAGACTGGAGAATTGGAATTCAAATAACGATTAGAACAGGAAATAAAATTTCCTGTATCAGAACAGTAAGGTCTGACAAAGTTAGAAATTGTGTACTAATCAGAAGCCAAATACAGTGACATAATGAAGAAAATTTACAGCAAGAGAAAATGTAAGATTTTATAAAGAAAGACATAATTTTGACATTTTTCTTAAAAAGTTATTTTTAGAAAAATAATTTAAAAGGAATATCTTGAAGGAGAAGTTACATTCTATTTGTGGCATCAAAAAGAAAATTAACATTTACATAAAATTTTGAGTAAATTCTTGGATAAATTTTGCATTTTGTGGTATGGGACAATGGGACATGACATTGATTTTCCCAGAGTTTATGCTGTCTGTCCTTTTTTTATCCTAAGATGTTTTCCAGTACAAGTTTATAGATATCTCTGGCTTCAACAGAGCATGTATGTTAATGAATAGTAAACATATGCCATTAGCCCAGACCTCAGCCCCAGAGCCATATATCGAAATAATCATTGGACCTGTCCCTTTAGATATTGCAAGGCATTCATTTTAAACTTAATCTGCCTGACAACTCCACAAATATGATTTTGTCATTCCCCCCTCCCCAAGATAAAGATCTTCAAAATGCTGTACTTAAATTTCCAGGATAAATACAAACACTTTAGAATAATATGTCAATAAATTCAATGTCAATTCACGCCTAAATTTTTAGTCTCATACCCTGACACTCATACACATGCAACTATATATTCTGAATGTACCACACTCACTCTTTTCTCATTTTTTCTCTTTCCCCTACCGGCACCTTTGTTCCTCACCTATGTAGCCCTGACTCTTCCTTCAAGTTTCATGTTTTCTTCATTTTAGTTTCAGCTTCTCTATCTTCTCTAAAGCAAAGTTTTAGCTTTTCTCCAGTTAGATTTTCTCCAGAAAATCTCCCCTTCTGCACCACCCAGGTGGGATACAGGTGGGCATGTGCTTCCAGGGTCCACAATTAACGAATGGAGTTTCTCATTTGAGGTTAGACTTTGACAATAGCTTGTAAACTTCTTGAAGGAGGAGACTGTGTTTTTCCCATAAATTCCTAGTGTCTGGCACAATAGTCAAATTATTGTAATAAATATATATCCATGGGTTCTCTAAAATGAATTTAAGACAGAACTATTTTCAAGCTAGGTTTTCAAAGCCAAAATAAGGCAAAAGTCCAGTTGATAAAAAATATAACTATAAGATGTGACAAAATGCAATATAGATCAAAAAGAAGAAACATGGAAAGAGGAGAGGCAGGGTGGGTGAAATTCGGCAGCGGCGAGGGCATGGGTGACTTGAGTGGGAAGAGTGGACTCCACGGGGAACAGAACAGTGAAGTGAAGCAGTGAAGCAGGGGGACCAAAAACAGCCATTCTGAGGACAGAGGAGTGCACCAAAGGTGCACTTTTATTAATATTAGAGAGATGTGAGAATCTTTACAAACCATCCTCTCCTTTATTCCAATACTTTCTCACATAAGCAGGAGTGAAAGTCCCACGTCCAGGAAAAGTCAACACTGGGGAGGTGTTATAGATTGAATGTTTATGTCCCTCCAAAATTAAGGTCTTGATGCCCTAACCGCCAGAGTGATAGCATTTTGAGGTGGGGCTTTGGGAAGTAATTAGGTCATGAGTGTGAGGCCCCCGTAATGGGACTGGAAGCTGTACAACAAGAGGAGAGGGCTTCCCTGGTGGCGCAGTGGTTGAGAATCTGCCTGCCAATGCAGGGGGCACGGGTTCAAGCCCTGGTCTGGGAGGATCCCACGTGCTGTGGAGCGGCTGGGACCGTGAGCCACAATTACTGAGCCTGCACGTCTGGAGCCTGTGCTCCACAACAAGAGGGGACGCGATGGTGGGAGGCCCGCGCACCGCGATGAAGAGTGGCCCCCCCTTGCCACAACTAGAGAAAGCCCTCGCACAGAAACGAAGACCCAACACAGCCATAAATAAATAAACAAACAAACAACCCAAAAAAAGAAGTGGAGTATTTAAAAAAAAAAAAAAAAAGAAGAGGAGAGACCAGGGCTCTCAGATATGAGGACACAGTCATGTGAGGCCACAGTGAGGAGGCAGCTGCCAGCCAGAAAGAGGACCCTCATCAGCGCAACTGAACTGGCCAGTACCTGGATCTTGCAATTTCCAGTCTCTAGAACTGTGAGAAAGAAATGTCTGACAAATCACGCAGTCTAGGATATTTTGCTATAGCTGACTAATATATGAGGGATTTATTCCACATGGCCTTATTGTGAAAATCAAAACCTTTGACTCAGTGGTGTACAATACCACTAGTCAAATAAGTGACTACCTTATTTGAGACACAAAGCACAATCCACTGATTACAAAGGTACACTCTAATAAAGCCCATTTAAAACCACTAAAATTATAAGACTAAAATATATGTAATAGAAAACTATCTAGGAAGATGTATCACAAAAATTTCCGAGCTAAATGAGAATAAGGCAAAAGCTTACATAGGATAGCAATGTGCAGTTACTATAGAGTTCTTAAAATGTAAAATCAGTAACATTTATTTGGTGACATAAGATGATTTCTGTATTTATGTCTTGAAAAAATCATCTTTTAATAAAATATATAAAGGGCAAATGCATAATGACATAAAGTTCTTTATGCAGAAATCCCTAAACTTAATGTGCATAATGTTCTTTACAATACTATGTTTTAAGATTTGCTGTCACATTTTAGGAAAATATTGCAAGATTATCAGTGCTGTGTATTTATAGACACTTCTCCATAGACACTTTGTGTATACTTTTGAGTATGCCATGCATAAAGAAATGAATGTGTTAAGTTCAAAGCCTCATGATCCAAACTTTTATTTTTTTTAATTTTTGAAGTATAATTGATTTACTATGATGTGTTAGTTTCTGGTGTACAGCAAAGTGATTCAGTTATACATATTATGTATTGTTTTTCATATTCTTTTCCATTATGGTTTATTATAGAATATTGAATATCGTTCCCTGGGCTATACAGTAGGACCTTGTTGTTTATCTACTTTACACACAGTAGTGTGTATATGTTAATCCCAAACTCCTAATTCATCCCTCCCCCACCCCCTTTCCCCTTTGGTAACCATAAGTTTGTTTTCTATGTCTATGAGTTTGTTTCTGTTTCATAAATAAGTTCATTTGTGTCATATTTTAGATCCCACATATAAGGGCTATCATATGATATTTGTCTTTTTCTTTCTGACTTACTTCACTTAGTGTGATCACCTCTAGGTCCATCCATGTTGCTTCAAATGGCATTATTTTATTCTTTTTTATGTTTGAGTAACATTCCATTGTGTATGTATACCACACCTTACTCTTTCATCATGATTCAATCTTTTAGGTTTCTCATAGGTGTAGTTAATTAAGCCAAAGTGAACAGTTTGTAACTCTGTAACTCCTCAGACTTAAGGAAGAAGGGTGCTATGTATTTGGGAGACTCAGGCAGTTGGGTATGTGTGCATTGTAGCCCAGGAATAATACCAGAGACTGATGATGGGAGGGGTGGGGTCAAAGTGCTGTTCTCAGAGTTGGATTTCTTTGAAAATGGCCAATCATTAAAGATTCTTTAGGGATATTTTAGTGAAATTACTATATGGAGAAAATCTTAGATTGTGAAAGCCCTGCAAGGATGCTTTTGCAATAGTATAGGGATCAGTTCAAAAGGACTTACAGAGATGTAGTAGAAATGGAAGAAACTGGCAGATGTGTGAGATGTGATAAGGGGAGAATGTGTAAGACTTAGTTCCTTGTAGGACAAAGAGGGATAGCAAGAGGAGGAAGTGGTCAGGAATGATTCTAACATTGAAATAAGGAGAACTTTGATGGGTGTTATGAATTGACTTAGGTTTCCTTCCGAATTCTTACCAGTGTGCTTTTCTCCACAAAAGCTCCCAGAAAACTATAAACTGCATATCTCAGCTCCTTGCAGTTAAAATTCTGAATATGATTTAGGTACTACTACTGAGTTTTACCATGCACTACTGACATTCAGAACTGGATTAAGTACATCAAGTATTTTGCTGGTGTAGATATTTGCAGAGGAAAGGTGTTTCTGTGGTTCCTGGCTTCATGCTGTTGCTGTTTCCTGCATCAGCAGTGGTAACATTCACATTTCTTTGCTAAGCCAACATGGCCAAGTTTCTAACTCACATTTTCATGCAATGATGAGAAGCTTTTGTAATCTTAGCAGTGGCAGTGTAATTTGGGGGAAGATATTTTAGAAGTTTTGTCTGTAATTATTTCCTCCCTTCCCGTTATGTGGTAAGCAAACTAACGTCAGGTAAGAAGTTCTTTTCTACTCAAACTGGTTATTGCTCCTAACAGAAACTTAACCGATACAATGATTAAGAAGGTTTTGATGCCAGTAGAGAAGAAGGGAAATTCTAAAGGACTGACAGTTTAAAAGAGAATAAAGATACGTTTTCAATTGTAATATATGAATATTGAAAAAAAAAGGAAAAGAGACCTGAGCTTTCTATTTGGAAATAGAGTAATGGTGAGAAATAAAGATTTGAGAAGAAAATAAAATAGAACTGATATTTGGCTGTAAATAAGAGACAGCGGGGTCCACTTTTTTTAAAAAAAGAAAAGATATAGGGAGAGAACAGGGACAGTGGGGCACAATTTATTGTGGTTATATCCCAAACCAAATCCTAAACTGATGACAGCTTACTAGATTTGTTACAATGTTTAGGAATAGCACAGACTGCTGAAGTAGTATCTTTGCTTAGCAACATTCGAACTTCACTGTTTTATAAGATTGGAACAACCAAAGTTATAACCACATGACATATCTGGCTGGCTGCATTGATTTCTTTGAACATAACTTTTCTTTATGATTTATAATTTCTTTATGATTTCAAAAATGCCTCCATGGAACTTTGGCTTGAATTATTGCTACTGCTTTCTTTTATAAATCTGATTAATGATATAATTACTATGAATAAATACAATAAAAGAAGCATTATGTAGATGAAATAGCACATGGGTTGCATAAAATCAGTAACTTTCTTTCTTTAAATATTGCAATTACTCACAGCGTGGCCTTGAGCTAACCCTCTGATTTCTCTAGGCCACAGCCAGACTTCTCAACCCTAAAATGGAGAATTTGTACAGTCTTAACTTTCCTACATTCTTGTGATGCTTGGAGGAACTATAGATGAAGGTTAAGAGTTCATACTATGAAATCATGTAGACTTAGTTTCATATTTCAGCTATGAAATTTCTAGTAATGTAACTTTGAAAATTTATTTCAGTTAATTACATATCACTTTCTTCTATAAAAGGAGGATTATAATACTAACCTCATAGAATTATTATAATAATAATTATAGAATTATTAATAGCATTAAGTTAGATATAATACTGAATATATAGAGTTCTACATTTATTTTTGCATCCAATAGGTGACAAACATTTTTAGGGTTATGTAACTCTTAATAGCTGAACTTATATTTTTAATGTTTAACAATTGCATCAACTTGAAATATGTATTCTTTCATTATGAAAGAGTATTCATTAAATAATAACATATTCTAACATATTATCAAATTGTCATATTTTTTATAAACAAGTAAATTAATGCCCAATATTGTAGTATATGGTCATACCATATCACCACAATAACGTAATGGGATTTTTAATGCCCTTTATGGCTACCAATTTACAAAACTATAAATGAAATTGTATCATTTTAAATAACTACTTTCATTGACAAGTTTTACATGTTTCAGAAAAGTGATATCAAGAGAAAGAAATATAGTAGAATTAGAAATAATATTTTGATTAATGACTATTGATAGTATTCATTTTAATAAAAGCTTGACTTTTTATTTCTCCTTATTTTTAAAAGTAGTGTCATTCAAACCTGAAAATCAATTCAAAATTGCAAAAATTAGTATGCTTTTATACTTCTGATCAAAGGCATGCCTTATACATGGTAAAACTTACAAAAATGTCTGCAGATGGTTAGAATTTATATCACAGATTACATGAAATCCCACATTTTCATATGAAGAAATAGGTCCAGAGCTCCTGAATGTTTTTGCTAAAACTAGCAAAACAAGCTAGTGACATCAATGGAATATGAAGTATGAAGTATATGGCTTTTTTTCCTTTGGTGTTCCTTTTATTACATTCTTACTCATCTGATCTCAGATACTCAGATATTTCTTTGGAATTTCTTGGTTTGCAGATTCTCAGAGAGAAACAAATGTAGACACAACATATAGTTCTAAAATAAGGGGAAAAATACTCATAGTCTTAGTAGCATCAATGAATAAAAACAAGAAAAGAAGTGAGAGATGGGGTAAGATGGATACACTAAGAATAACACTGTGTTCACTTTAAAGGCTAAAGAGATAAACGATTATCCAGAATATTTTTCACAGTGTATGAATATTTATACTTATGTATGAAAACACACATTTGAAAGATTTTCATAGATCTATTCAGATAAAGTCCACCTCTTAAAAAGAGGAAGATGATATGATTATGTTTATAATTGTGAATGTTTACCTATAATGGAAATATACACTATCTTTTAAAATAATTAATTAAACATTTTCAGTATTTTATAATGTATTCTAGTTTTCAAAAATAGATCAAATTAATAGTTTTGATTGAAATTAAGAAAGCAAACATAACTTTATAGGAAAACTAAAGATATAAATTATTAATAGGCGAGACCTCATAGCCACTTGCAAAATTTGGCATGAAAACATCTTACTGTTCATATTCTAGGAAGTTAGTAGTATGTTCTGACTTTATTGTATAATTTGAGAAACTATATTCTTCTTCTGAGTCTTTACAAGAATTTATGTTCATTACTTATTAGTATCATAACAGGTTATAAATGTAGCATGATGGCTATGAATTACAGGTTTGAATGATAATTTAGTGTGAACCACTTTCAATGAGATATATTTTATTTTCCCTTTACCTACTTCTGAACATCTATGTCAAATTGCACAGGGTACATTACTTTTCCTCCTTTTCTTTCTCTCCTTTATTAATTGATTGCTTATTTCACTTTATTTAATATATTAAGAACATTTACAAATGAACACTTATTTCTTTACGATCCTCCTTTCAAGTGACATAACAACCATTAAGTAGCAGTCTAGGAATAAGGAGCAACAAACTTTTATTTAGTAGTCACTTAGTTAGAGCGCGTCAATGACTGGCAAGTGAAGTGCAGAGATTACCTAGAATGGACAGGCAGAAAGAAGGAAGTGGTGACGTGACCAGCGATTCAGTGATTGCATCAAGCAGGTTCAGAAATTGACTTTTGTTTTACAGGAACACCTCTGAGATATTGTGGGTTTAGTTCCACATGACCACAATGAAGTGAATATCATAATACAGCAAGTCACACAATTTTTTTGGTTTCCAAGTGCATATATAAGTTATGTTTCCACTATACTTTAGTCTATTAAGTGTGTAATAGCATTACATCTAAAAATCAATGTGCATACCTTAATTACAAAACACTTTATTGCTAAGAAATGCTAACCACCATCTGATCCTTCAATGAGTCTTAACCTTTGTGCTGGTGGAGTGTTTTCCTCTATGCTGGTGGCTGCTGACTGGTCAGGGTGCTGGCTGCTGAAGGCTGGGCTGGCTGTGGCAATTTCTTAAAATGAGACAGCAGTGACGTTTGCTGCATCAACTGACTCTCCCTTTCACGAAAGATTTCTCTGTTGCATGCAATGTTACTTGATAATATTTTACTCACAGTAGAACTTATTTGAAAATTGGAGTCAATCCTCTCAAAACCTACCACTGTTTTATCAAATAAGTTTATGTCATATCCTAAATCCTTTATTGTCATTTCAACAGTCTTCACAGCATCTTCACCAACAGTAGATTCCATCTCAAGAAACCACTTTCTCTGCTCATCCATTAGAAGCAACTCCTCATCTATTCAAGTTTTGTCATGAGATTGCAGCAATTCAGTCACACCTCAGGCTCCGCTTCTAATTCTATTTCTCTTGCTATTTCCACCACATCTGCAGTGACTTCCTCCACGGAAGTCTTGAAAGCCTTCAAGTCATCCAGGAGGTTTAGAATCAACTTCTTCCAAACTCCTGTTAATGCTGTATTTGGACCTCTTCCCATGAATCATGAATATTCTTTTTTTTTTTAACATCTTTATTGGAGTATAATTGATTTACAATGGTGTGTTAGTTTCTGCTTTATAACAAAGTGAATCAGTTATACATATACATATGTTCCCATATCTCTTCCCTCTTTCATCTCCCTCTCTCCCACCCTCCCTATCCCACCCCTCTAGGTGGTCACAAACCACCAAGCTGATCTTCCTGTGCTATGCGGCTGCTTCCCACTAGCTATCTATTTTACGTTTGGTAGTGTATATATGTCCATGCCACTCTCTCACTTTGTCACAGCTTATCCTTCCGAATATTCTTAATGGCATCTAGAATAGTGAATTCTTTCCAGAAGGTTTTCAATTGACTTTGCCCAGATTCATCAGAGGAATCACTATCTCTGGCAGCTATAGCCTTACAAAATGTATTTCTTAAATCATAAGACTTTAAAGTCGAAAATACTCCTTGATCCATCCATGGACTGCAGAATTGATGTTGTATTACCAGGCATGTAAACAATATTCATCCCACTGTACATCTCCATCAGAGCTCTTGGGTGACCAGGTGCATTCTCAATGAGCAGTAACATTTTGAATCTTTTTTTTCTGATCAGTATTTCTCAACAGTGGACTTGAAGTATTCTGTAAACCACGTTGTCAACAGATGTGCTGTCATACAGGATTTGTCGTTACATTAATAGAGCACAGGCAGAGTAGATTTAGCATAATTCTCAGGGGCCTTAGGATTTTCAGAATGGTGAGAGCGTTGGCTTTAACTTAAAGTCACCAGCTGCAATAGCCCCTAACAAGGGAGTCAGCCTGTCCTTTGAAGCCAGGCATTGACTTCTCTCTAGCTAGGAAAGTCCTAGATGACATCTTCTTCCAATAGAAGGCTGTTTTGTCTACATTGAAAATGTGTTGTTTAGTGCAGCCACCTTCATTAAGACTCATTAAGTTCATTAATTCTCTTACCTAGTCTTATGGATAACTTGCTGCAGCTTCTACATCACCAATTGCTGCTTCATCTTGCATTTTTCTTAAACCTCATGAACAAACCTCTCCTACTTCAAACTTTTCTTCTGTAACTTTCTCACTTCTCTCAGCCTTCCTAGAATTGGAGAGACTCAGGTCTTGCTCTGGGTTAGGCTTTGGCTTAAGGGAATGTTGTGGCTGGTTTGATCTTCTCTCCAGATGACGAAAACCATCTCCATATCAGCAATAAGGCTGTTCTGCTTTCGTACATTTCATGTGTTCTCTGGAGCAGCACGTTTAATTTCCTCTAAGAACTTTGTCTTTACGTTTACAGCTTGGCTACCTATTTGGCACAAGAGGCCTAGCTTTTGGCCAATCGTGACTTTCGACATACCTTTCTCACTAAGCTTAATCATTGCTATCTTTTGATTTAAAGTGAAAGACCTGTGACTCTTCCTTTTACTTAAACATTTAGAGGACATTGTAGGGTTGTCATTTGGTTGAATTTCACTATTGTTGTGTCAGGGACTAAAGGAGGCTTGATGAGAGGGAGAGAGATGACAGGGAATGGCTGGTCAGTGGGGCAGTCAGATCACACACCAAATTTATTTATTAGGTTCACCATCTTATATGAGCATGATTCATGGTGTCCCCAAACAATTACAATATTAACTTCAAAGATCACTAATCACAGATCACCATAACAAAATATAATAATAACAAAAAAGTTTGAAGTATTGTGAGAATTACCAAAATGTGACACAGAGACTGAAAATGCACAAATGCTATTGGAAAATGGCACTGATAGCTTTGATCATTGCAGGGTTGCCACAAACCTCCAATCTGTGAAAAACTAATATCTATCTGTCAATTTCAATAAAATGAGGTATGCCAGCACTCCTAGTTAGCAAGGCCTGGAATGTGTAGTAAGACGGATGAATCATAATTGGGTACAAACTGGAAGCCACTCTGGGTTATAAAGATGCTTCTAGCAAGAACCACTGACTTCCTCATTCAGTGACATAAGCCATGGCAATTACTGGGTAGATCATCCTGCAGAAAGGGTCTCTTTAGTAACAAAAGAGGAGTTAGACAGTTATAGTTGAAAATATTTTGCAATTTGTCCAGGAGAATTCCAGGAGGGTACAACTGGTTTCTCAAGATATTATTAATAGCACCATTTTCACTCTCAAATGTACATGGCTTTGGGTTACAAAAGTATATAATCACCTTATTTATAGCCATGCAAACCTTATCTTGTCCTTCATGAGTTTTAAAAGACTGTCCTCCACAATGAGAAGAATCTCTGCCTCACTGTAATGATATTCATGTCTATTATTTGATCCCTGATATTTCTTCTCAAGTGAACTTGCTGAATATATACTTTGGTTTTGCTGCACTTGTTGGTATTTTTAAACCTATGTCATAAGTATAGAATGTCATTATTTTCAGATAATCTTTTCCTTTTGTAAATAGCTCCTAAAATGTTAAATTTTTTGAATATGTTATTTTATGTCCTTTTCAGAGCTGCTTTCTGTGCAACACAAAACTGCCAAGGATTCCTTCTAAATGTCCACAGCCCAACTGTATGCTATTTAAAAGCTATTATAGTAATATTGCTATTTAATTAAAAAGTGCACAATTCTCTTCTTTGTGGCTAATTGTTTGACTGCTATCCATACAATATTATTGCACTAGTCTTGGGTGGAAATCTCCTTTATTGCTTGATATAACTAAATGCATATCCCCTTTGTAGGCATACATTTTTATAATGATATTTGTGAACATATATTCTTTATAACTACTCTGCTGGTGTTAGGGGACTAACAGTGAACAAGATACATATGTTTTCACTATTGTGATACCTATGATATCAAAAAGAAAAATCCAGGCAACACGTAATATAATGTATAGTTTTCTCAGAGCTCATAAAAACTGAGGGGATGAGAAAGCCCAGACAAACTGAAGTCCAGAGAATAAACTAACCCTTTGTAGGCAGCAGAAAGCCATGGCAGCTTCCATTTCTGGGAGTAATTAGCTCATCTGAATAGGAAAGGATGGAGGAATAGGCTGCTATAGGTGAAATTATTTGGAAAGCTTGAGAAAAAAACATCCAAACTATAGATGGCAGGATGGATTGCTGGGACCAGTTGGAATCTGGAAAACTTTGTATGCAAAAAAAAAGTTGCTTGACCTCCAAATTATTCAGTCTTTGTCCTCAAACCCAAGTTTTAACAGAAAAGCATCAGTGAAGGAGGGGCTGAAAGAGCAGAGAAAAATCATATGTGGACTCCCTTTCCGTTCAAATAGCACAAGACCAATGAAGAGGCAAGAGCACACAAATATGAATTTGGAAGTTTGAGTAATTCTTTCTGAATTCAACCTAAAGTTGTGGCCCAGACAGAGCTCAAATCAATCTAGGAGTAACCTGTAGGATTAGCAACTTGCCCTATCAACCAAAGAGAAGAAAGGGCTTGCACTCATTGAAAAATAATGAAAGAATTTTTTTTTAAAAGAAAAGGAAGAGGAGGCCTTCAAGATGGTGGAGGAGTAAGACGTGGAGATCACCTTCCTCCTCACAAATATATCAGAAGTACATCTACATGTGAAACTCCTATAGAACACCTACTGAATGCTGGCAGAAGACATTAGACTTCCCAAAAGCCATGTGGCTGACAGGGTCTTGGTGCTCTGGCTGGGTGTCAAACCTGTGCCTCTGAGGTGGGAGAGCCAAGTTCAGAACATTGGTCCACCAGAGACCTTCTTGTGCCACATATCAAACAGCAAAAGCTCTCCCAGAGATTACCATCTCAATGCTAAGACTCAGCTGCACTAAACGAACAGCAAACAACAGTGCTGGACACCCGATGCCAAACAACTAGCAAGACAGGAACACAAGCCCGCCCATTAACAGAGAGGCTGCATAAAATCATAATAAGGTCACAGACACTCCAAAACACACTACTGGATGCAGTTCTGCCCACCAGAAAGAAAAGATCCAGCCTCATCCACAAGAACACAGGCACTAGTCCACTCCACCAGGAAGCCTACACAACCCACTGAACCAACCTTACCCACTGGGGGCGGACACCAAAAAAAACCAAATTACGAACCTGCAGCCTGTGAAAAGGAGACTCCAAACACAGTAAGTTAAGCCAAATGAGAAGACACAGAAACACACAACAATGAAGGAGCAAGGTAAAAACCCACCAGACCAAACAAATGAAGAGGAAATAGGCAGTTTACCTGAAAAAGAATTCAGAGTAATGATAACAAAGATGATCCAAAATCTTGGATATAGAATGGAGAAAATACAAGAAACGATTAACAAGGACCCAGAAGAACTAAAGCACAAACAAACAATGATGAAAAACACAGTAAATGAAATTAAAAATTCTCTAGAAGGAATCAGTAGGAGAATAACTGAGGCAGAAGAATGGGTAAGGGACCTGGAAGATAAAAGAGCGGAAATAACTACCACAGAGGAAAAAAAGAAAAAAAGAATGAAAAGAATTGAGGACAGTTTTAGAGACCTCTGGGAAAACATTAAACACACTAACATTCGAATTATAGGGGTCCCAGAAGAAGAAGAGAAAAAGAAAGGAGCTGAGAAAATACTTGAAGAGATTATAGTTGAAAACTTCCCTAATATGGGAAAGGAAATAGACAATCAAGTCCAGGAAGAACAGAGACTCCCATACAGGATAAATCCAAGAAGAAACACGCCAAGGCACATATTAATCAAACTATCAAAAAATATATACAAAGAAAAAATATTAAAAGCAGCAAGGGAAAAACAACAAATAACATACAAGGGAATCCCCATAAGGTTAACAGTTGATCTTTCAGCAGAAACTCTGCAAGCAAGAAGGGAGTGGCAGGACAATTTTTAAAGTAATGAAAGGGAAAAACCTACAACCAAAATTACTCTAACCAGCAAGAATCTCATTCAGATTCGATGGAGAAATTAAAACCTTAACAGATAATCAAAAGCTAAGAGAATTCAGCACCACAAAACAAGCTTTACAACAAATGCTAAGGGAAGTTCTCTAGGCAGGAAACACAAGAGAAGCAAAAGACCTACAATAGCAAACCCAAAACAATTTTTAAAAATGGTAATAGAAACATACATATTGATAACTACCTTAAATGTAAATGGATTAAGTGCTCCAACCAAAAGACATAGACTGGCTGAATGGATACAAAAACAAAACGTGTATATATGCTATCTATAAGAGACCCACTTCAGACCTAGGGACACACACAGACGGAAAGTGATGGGACGCAAAAACATATTCCATGCAAATGGAAATAAAAAGGAAGCTGGAGTAGCAATTCTCATATCAGACAAAGTAGACTTTAAAATAAAGACTATTACAAGAGACAAAGAAAGACACTACATAATGATCAAGGGGTCAATCCAAGAAGAAGATATAACAATTATAAATATTTATGCACCCAACATAGGAGCACCTCAGTACTAAAGGCAAATGCTAACAGCCATAAAAGGGGAAATCGACAGTAACACAATCATAGTAAGGGACTTGAACAACCCACTTTCACCAATGGACAGATCATCCAAAATGAAAATAAATAAGAAAACACAAGCCTCAAATGACACATTAAACAAGACAGACTTAATTGATATTTATAGGACATTCCATCCAGAAACAAAGAATACACTTTCTTCTCAAGTGCTCATGGAATATTCTCCAGGATAGATCACATCTTGGGTCACAAATCAAGACTTAGTAAATTTAAGAAAATTGAAATCATATCAAGTATCTTTTCTGACCACAATGCTGTAAGACTAGACATCAATTACAGGAAAATATCTGTAAAAAATACAACACATGGAGGCTAAACAAAACACTACTAAAAAACCAGGATATCACTGAGGAAATAAGGAGGAAATCAAAAAATACCTAGAAACAAATGACAGTGAAAACATGACAACCCAAAACCTATGGATTGCAGCAAAAACAGTTCTAAGAGGGATGTTTATAGCAATATAATATTCCCTCAAGAAATAAGAAACATCTCAAACAACCTAACCTTACACCTAAAGCAATTAGAGAAAGAAGAACAAAAAAAAAAAAAAAAACCAAAGTTAGCAGAAGGAAAGAAATCATAAATATCAGATCAGAAATAAATGAAAAAGAAATGAAGGAAACAATAGCAAAGATCAATAAAAGGAAAGGCTAATTCTTTGAGAAGATAAGTAAAATAAATAAACCATTGGCCACACTCATCAAGAAAAAAAGGGAGAACACTCAAATCAATGGAGTGAGAAATGAAAAAGGAGAAGTAACAACTGATACTGCAGAAATACAAAAGATCATGAGAGAATACTACAAGCAACACTATTCCAATAAAATGGACGACCTGGAAGAAATGGACAAATTCTTAGAAAAACAACCTTCCGAGACTGAACCAGGAAGAAAGAGAAAATATAAACAGACCAATCACAAGTACTGAAGTTGAGACCATGATAAAAAATCTTCCAACAAACAAAAGCCCAGGACCAGATGGCTTCACAGGTAAATTCTATCAACATTTCAGAGAAGAGCTAACACCTATTCTGTGACTCTTCCAAAATATAGCAGAGGGAGGAACACTCCTAAACTCATTCTATGAGGCCACCATCACTCTGATAAAAAAAAAAAAAAAAAAAAAAGATGTTCCAAAAAAGAAAACTACAGGCCAATATCACTGATGAACAAAGATCCAAAAATCCTCAACAAAATACTAGCAAACAGAATCCAACAGCACATTAAAAGGATCATACACCATGATCAAGTGGTGTTTATCCTGGGAATGCAAGGATTCTTCAATATAGGCAAATCAATCAATGTGATACACCATATTAACAAGTTGAAGGAGAAAAGTGATATGATCATCTCAATAGATGCAGAAAAAGCTTTCAGAAAAATTCAACGCCCATTTATGATAAAAACCCTCCAGAAAGTAGGCATAGAGGGAACTTACCTCAGCATAATAAAGGCCATATATGACAAACCAACAGCCAACATCGTTCTCAATGGTGAAAACCTGGAACAATTTCCACTAAGATCAAGAACAAGCCAAGGTTGTCCACTCTCACCACTATTATTCAACATAGTTTTGGAAGTTTTAGCCACAGCAAGCAGATAAGAAAAAGAAATAAAAGGAATGCAAATAGGAAAAGAAGTAAAACTGTCACTGTTTGCAGATGACATGATACTGTACTTAGAGAATCCTAAAGATGCTACCAGAAAACTACAAGAGCTAATCAATGAATTTGGTAAGGTAGCAGGATGCAAAACTAATGCACAGAAATCTCTTGCATTCCTAAACACTACTGATGAAAAATCTGGAAGAGAAATTAAGGAAACACTCCCATTTACCATTGCAACAGAAAGAATAAAATACCTAGAAATAAACCTACCTAAGGAGACAAAAGACCTGTATGCAGAAAACTCTAAGACACTGATGAAAGAAATTAAAGGCGATACAAACAGATGGAGAGATATACCATGTACTTGGATTGGAAGAATCAATATCTTGAAAATGACTATACTACACAAAGCAATCTACAGCTTCAATGAAATCCCTATCAAACTATCAATGGCATTGTTCACAGAACTAGAACAAAATATTTTACAGTTTATATGGAAACACAAAAGACCCCGAACAGCCAAAGCAATCTTTAGAAAGAAAAATGGAGCTTGAGGAACTAGGCTCCCAGACTTCAGACTATACCACAAAGCTACAGTAATCAAGACAGTATGGTACTGGCACAAAAACAGAAATATAGATCAATGGAACAGGGTAGAAAGCCCAGAGATAAACCCACACACATATGGTCACCTTATTTTTGATAAAGGAGGCAAGTATATACAATGGAGAAAAGACAGCCTCTTCAATATGTGGCGCTGGGAAAACTGGACAGCTACCTGTAAAAGGATGAAATTAGTAACCTCCCTAACACCATACACAGAAATAAACTCAAAATGGATTAAATACCTAAATGTAAGTCTAGACACTATAAAACTCTTAGAGGAAAACATAGGCAGAACACTCTATGACATTAATCACAGCAAGATCCTTTTTAACCCACCTCCTAGAGAAATGGAAATAAAAACAAAAATAAACAAATAGGACCTAATGAAACTAAAAAGCTTTTGCACAGCAAAGGAAAACATAAACAAGATGAAAAGACAACCTCCCGAATGGGAGAAAGTATTTGCAAATGAAGCAACTGACAAAGGATTAATCTTCAAAATTTACAAGCAGCTCATGTAGCTCAATATCAAGAATACAAGCAACTCAATCCAAAAATGGGCAGAAGACCTAAATAGACATTTCTCCAAAGAAGATATATAGATTGCCAAAAAACATATGAAATGATGCTCAACATCACTAATCATTAGAGAAATGTAAATCAAAACTACAATGAGGTATCACCTCATACCAGTAAGAATAGCTCTCATCAAAAAATCTACAAACAATAAATGCTGGAGAGGGTGTGGAGCAAAGCAAACCCTCTTGCACTGTCGGAGGGAATATAAATTGATACAGCCACTATGGAGAATGGTATGGAGGTTCCTTAAAAACCTAAAAATAGAACTACCATATGACCCAGCAATTCCACTACTGGGCATATACCCTGAGAAAACCATAATTCAAACAGAGTCATGTACCACAATGTTCATTGCAGCTCTATTTACAATAGCCAGGACATGGAAGCAACCTAAGTTTCCATCAACAGATGAATGGATAAAGAAGATATGGCACATATATATAATGGAATATTACTCAACCATAAAAAGAAACGAAATTGAGTTATTTGTAGTGAGGTGGATGGACCTAGAATCTGTCATACAGAGTGAAGTAAATCAGAAAGACAAAAACAAATACCTTACGCTAACACATATATATGGAATCATAAAAAAAAAAAAAAAGATTCTGAAGAACCTAAGGGCAAGACAGGAATAAAGACACAGACGTAGAGAATGGAGTTGAGGACATGGGGAAGGGGAAGTGTAAGCTGGGACAAAGTGAGAGAGTCTCATGGACTTATATATACTACCAAATGTAAAACAGATCACTAGTGGGAAAGAGCCGCATAGCATATGGAGATCAGCTCGGTGCTTTGTGACCACCTAGAGGGGTGGGATAGGGAGTGTGGGAGGTAGACGCAAGAGGGAGGAGACATGGGGATATATGTATATTTATAGCTGATTCACTTCGTTATAAAGCAAAACTAATTCACCATTTTAAATCAATTATACTCCAATAAAGGTATTAAAAAAATTAAATAAACAAAAATTTCTAAAAATAAAATTAAAAAAGGAAAGGAAGAAAGAAAAAAACATAAGTATTATACTTTGATTACATTCTTCCTTTAAAAAATTACCTGGAATAATAAAAAGATTATATGACATGCAAAGAAGAAAGAGTGTAATCAAAAAAAGGAGAGAAAATAGAATTACAATTTTAGTTGAACTTGTTATAGTTGCAGACAAGTAATGTAAATCAATTCCCATTAAAAAGTTAAAAAATTACTGGAGGGGATTCCCTGGGGGTGCAGTGGTTGAGAATCTGCCTGCCAATGCAGAGGATACGGGTTCGAGCCCTGGTCTGAGAAGATCCCACATGCTGCAGAACAACTAGGCCCGTGAGCCACAATTGCTGAGCCTGCGTGTCTGGAGCCTGTGCTCTGCAACAAGAGAGGCCGCAATAGTGAGAGGCCTGCACACCGCAATGAAGAGGGGCCCCCACTTGCTGTAACTAGAGAAAGCCCTTGCACAGAAACGGAGACCCAACACAGCCAAAAATAAATAAATAAATAAATAAAATTAAAAAAAACAAAACAAAACAAAAATTTATTGGAAAATTTGGCTATAATAGGTGAAGACATTATGCATTTCAGGAGAGGAATGGAAACTGATAAGAAAGGAAATAAGACAGGGAAAAATACAATAAAATAAATTAAAATGTAAAGTATCAGCACCTGTAATTCTTGTTAGCATGTAAAATGAAAAAAAGGGAAAGAAAAAAATATATTTTATAGAAGAGAGAAGTAAAAATAGAAAAACATTTAGGAAACAAGTTTATAGAAGATCCTAACTCTGATGTTAACAACAAAACAAAAAATTCTAGATAAAAACCACATTTATCTAAGAGTCTTTGAAGATCTTACATATATGATACTTTCTCCCTACAACTGGGTATAAGGAAAGACCTCCCCTTTCTATTCAATATCTAATGCAAGTTTTTTATACCAGTTAAATAAAGCAGAAAAAAAAAAAAATAGGCTGGAAATTAAGGGGCTTAACTGTTTTTCTTCGGAAAAGACAAGATATGATCATCCAAGTGTAAAACCCTAATGAATCCATTAAAAAGCTGATAGAAATATTGAATGAGTTTAGGAAGATTGCAGGATACATAGTCAATATACAAAAACCAATTGTGTTTCTTTATACTGGCCAAAGATGTGGAATTGATCGTTTAAAAATTGTATGCAATAATATCAAAAAATTAGAATTTTTAGGGATAAATTTTAAAAATAATACACAAATTGTACATTGAAAACTGCACGGCATCACTGAAAGAAATTAGAGAAGACTGAATAAGAAGAGATATACAGAGATTGGGATTTATTATTTTTAGGATTGATCAGAGATTTATTATTTTTAGGATATTCACTATCAGCCAAATGGTCTGTAGATTCAGTGTAATCCCAATAAAAGTTTTCAAAACAAAATTTTGTATACATTTTTGAGCTGATTCTGCCATTTACATGAAAATTTAAATGGCGTAGACTAGCTAACAAGTTTTCAAAAGACAATAATTAAAAGATCTACACTACCTGATATCACAACTACACAAAATTGATATTAATCATTATAGTGTTTTATTGACAAAAGCAAAACAAATCTAAGTCAATAGATCATAACAGAGAGTTATAATTAAACCCTCACATGTATGGTCAGAGGATTTTGACAAAAGTGCTACCTAATTCAACAGGGAGAGGACAATTCTTTCAACAATACACTCTTCTACAATTGAATACAATAATAATTCATAACTCACATCTTATATAAAATTTTATTCAAAATGCATCATAAATCTAAATGTAAAGGCTATAAATACAGTTTAAGAAGAAAACAATAGTTTCACCTTAGGCTTTACACATCTAGAAAAAAAGTTGTTCTTATCCTTATAACAACAACAACAACAGCACAACAACCACTGACAATCTGAAAGTCACAACTTTTCTGAAATCTGTCATCTGTGCTCCCATGATAACAAGCTAAACTAAAATTTAAGGACAACACCTCCAAGAAAAACTTTCTTATTTGGGTTGTAAACTGCTGGACACTGGTAAGAATTCATTTAAAATTTTTAACAAATTGCTAATGGACTAATGAAGTTGTGGAGGTCACAGGCACAAGAAGAATTGACACCCATGCTTAGTCCATTTCCACAAATGTCACTACGTGCTGTGAAAAGACATCTCTCATAGTGTATGTCTGGAACAGAGGAATGTTACAAAAGAGAAGACATGGTGGCAGGATCACTGTCAAGGCACCAATCTCAAGACCCAAAGATGGAAGATCTATGTATGACTGCGTCTTAATCAGGATAGCAAAGAATCCTCTTCTACCCCTTTCTACCTGGCTAATAAGCATCAACCCAAAAGTGATTCCAATAGGTCGTTAGGACAGAAAAAAAGGGCAAGAGTATGGAGAGAACTCTCAGATACAGCACAAAATGAAAAATCTAATACTGAGAGTGAAGCATGTATTTAGACAAAATTTCTAGTAAAATAGCCCACACCCTTAATTAAGCCCACACCCTTAGTTAGTCCTAGACAGACGTCTAACCTCTACCTGATAAAAGATATCTATAAAACATTCAACATGCATAATGTTGAAAGACTGAATATTTTTCCCTAAAATTATCACTTCTATTCAACATCATACTGGCCAGTGTAAGAAAGAAATTAAAACGATATAAAAGGTGTATGGTTTGTAAAAAGAGATGTAAAATATATCTATATTCAGAAATGATTGTCTATATAAAATTACAAAGAATCCTAAAACACCACTAGAATTAATAAATAAGTTTAGCTAGTTAGGAAGATATAAGTTCAATATAAAAACTATAATTCATCACACAACATGGGTGAATCTCATATAAGTTATACTAGTGGAGGAGACCAGACTCCATGATTCTGCTTGTGTGTAATATTCTGAGAAAGGAAAGTCAATACAAACAAGAAACACAGTGGTCACAGGGCTTGCTGTGTGGAGAGCTAACCTCCAGGAGCACAGGAGATTTGAGGGGATAAGCTTTCTATAACAAGACTGTGGTGCTAGTTACAACTAAACACTGTATCAAAACACACAAAATCACATACTAAAAATAGCAAATGTTACTCCATGTAAATTATACCTGGGCAGGAAAGAGAAAAAAAATCAAAAAAAAAAATATTTGTGAACTCAAATATGTTTTAAATGCAACAAAAAACTCACAAACAATAATTTCACATATTATTACTGACATCATCATTGATGGATGAGGTTATATCTTAATTTAAATTTTTATGTATTTTTTTTGGAGTATAGTTGCTTTACAATGTTGTGCTAGCTTTTGCTGTACAACAAAGTGAATCAGCTATATGCATACATATATAACCTCCCTATTGGACCTCGCTGCCCCCCATCCCACCCATCTAGGTGATCACAGAGCACTGAGCTGAGCTCCCTGTGCTATACAGCAGGTCCTCACTAAAAATAGGGAAAAAAAAAAAAAAAAAGAATTCCAGTTAAACAAAATTATTATCTCCAATAGAAGACTCTCCTTATTCTCATTAGGAAACCTGTATAACAAAAAACTCAATTATTATTATATGTTAAGTTTTGTTAATAAAATGGTTGAGGGAAAAAAAATTTATGGTGTTTCATTTTATGAACATGCCACACAATATACATCCATTCTTCAGTGAAAATTTTATATTAAATTAAATTAATTTTGCATTTCTGGAAAATAATAGTTAAAAGTAATTGGAAACATTTTTTGTAAAATTATGTGGAGTGTAATTTTGCATTTAAAAACTTTAAAAAAAATTTGGTCTCTCAAAAAACAAGTTCTACACAATTTTTTGTCTATTTAATTTTGTTTTGATTTAGCCTCAGTTTATGTTTCCTTTTAGTATAAACATTCAGATCATTAGGATATTTCATTTAATTCCTCCCCTTTGTATTTTATTTTGTTTTCATAAAAAAATTCATATGTTCTGAAAATATTACATTATCAACTATAGAAATGTCTTGACATAAAAGGTAAGGTGCTCCAATTATATTGTCGTTATTATAATAAAATCACAAGAAAATAAAGATTTCTTGAGCATTTATTTTATATCTGTACCTCTAGTAGGGAATTTGCATGCGTTTTCTTTCTCATTTACCGCTGTCAACAATCCTTTGAGCAAGGTATTACTATTATTATAAACCACAATTCCTGAGGAAGAATGAGATTCATAGAAAAATTGAGTGACCATCCAAGGTCAAATAAGTAGTAAAAGGCAATATTTGGTGAAGTCTGACTCTAAAACCTCTTCTCCTGAACCCTCATTCCTAACCATTACAATCATGCCTCTCTTTTTACTATTCCTCCTATCACTCTGATCGTGCTTCTCCATAGTGGTTTTTGAGCATTTGTTGTGTGCAAAATTATCTAAATGTATTTACTTATTTATTCTTCAGAACAGTCTCTGAGGAAATTATGAGTTTGGTAAACACATCAAAGAGTGTTCAATAACACCCAGAAATAGGAATAAACCCTGTACTAGCTGCTGAGTGTAAAGTCCAGTGCAAGACAGACATGGTCTCTGCCCTGATGGAATTTACAGTCTAGAGGAATTGATAGAATATAAAATTATAAGTAGAAAAATAAATTTAAAAGTGTTAGCTCTATTAGAATCTATTAAGGAAAAAAAATGTCTGAGGTAAAGAATCATGGGCATAGAAAAGCCTCTTTAAAAAGGTGGGTCAGGAAAGCCTGCCTGGGAAGATTTGATCTGAAAAGCAAATGATGAGAAGATAACAATTATCAAGAGTACAGGGAAAAGATTTCTAGGTAGAGGAGAAATCATGTTCAGGGACACAGATGAGAAAAAGCTGTAACTGTTCAAGGAACCAAAGATGCCAATTTGACTGTCACATGGTGAGTGGGCACACAGATGAGGAGGGAGCTTGTTAGAGCACAATTTTAGCCTCAGAGGCCATGAGGATAAGAATTTGAATTTTGTTTTAAGAGCATGGGAAACCAGTGAAGCATTCATTAGACACGTGACATCATTCATTTTACCTTTTAGGAATCATCATTGTTATCACCATCTTATTGATGGAAAGTATTAATGACAAGGTTAAGATCACATTGCTGAGGCGGCAGAGTTAAGATCCAAACCTTGGTGTGCAGAACCTCTAAGTCAGTTCAACCTCAGTCTAAGTCAACATGTTCTTGAAGGGTAAAGATTCACTTGGGAATATTTCCTAATTGTTTTTCCTCCAAATACCTAGTTTATTACAAAATATTAACAAAAGTAGTGAAAATAATATGAGATAATTCTGGCTTCTCTATTGCAATAGAGCTTAATTTTATTTTGACCTGGAATATGCCCCATTTGACCTTTCTTTCTTTCTTCTGCCTGTATATAAGTCAGAATATCAATAGGATGTGTAAAGGATGGCCGTTTGGGGGAGGCCATCTAGTGGTCCTAATAAGTATGTATGCTAAATGTTCCCAAGTCAATTGTAACTGCAATGCAAGGCTAGAATTTAATACTGTGAATTCAATGAAATGGCAGATTAATTGTTGCAGTATTTTATATTTCAAAGGTTTCAGTAAAGATTGACTTGATATGAGTTTTATTTATAATTTAATTTATATTAATTTTATGGAAAAGATTTTGCTATTATAAAATACTTTTGTTGTATTTATTATAATAGGTAAATTTTACATTTCTAATAAAAGGAGAACCATCTGAAGTTGTAACAATACAAAATTTTGACTAAGTAATTTCAATGTTGAAACAAGAGTTCACAAAACCTCACTTCCTGATTGGATTAAATTTTTATGAATTGTCTCATTATAAAAGCATACTAGAAGTTTTCTACAATTTATTTACTTTCACTGGGAGGTAGATGATATTACATTTCTGCTCAATAAAACATAGTGGTCTATGTATCATGTGCTTCCACTCAACTACCCTCATTAGTTAAAATCATCATTTAAGGGTCACTATACTTAATGTTAATTATTGATAAAATAATTCATAGCTCTTTACTAAATCTGTTTAATAAGAATTCAGTCTTCTATGTTGGACCATGATGTTTAACAGTTTTGACGTCCCTCTAACAGAAATATATCAGCATGGATATTAACTTCAACATAATTGAACTTATTAATTTCAAAATAAGAGCCTAATGTGCAAAAATATTAACTGTCTAGTCACATATGTTTCTCAACTAAATAGTATCAGTTGTCCTTTTGTGATCTTTCCTTCACCTGACCTTCACAGGTATATGATCTTCAACAGAGTTGACAATCTTTATCTTCATAAATGTCCAATGATTTTTCTTGGCTAGATATTATAGTTTATTAATTTTGTCAGTAATCCATTTGCCCTTTTCTTCACATCAACACTGTCTAGAACCAGTGCTATCTGGTCCATTTTGTGATAATCTTGTCAAGATTTATTGTGAAACAATTTCCTAAGGCTAAGTTATTTCATCATAAATGTATAAAATTCACACTTGTTTTCTCTGAATGTGCTAGTGTGTGATGTGTGTATGTACATATGCACATGTGTACATGCACTTACATATACATATATATTTTTTCTTATGCCTCTTTTACTAAGTGAACACAGAAATTATTTCCTTCCCATTTTCCTGTGCTGAAATTCTATATAGATTCTCCCAATATTTTATAACATAGCTCTTCTCAAATCTACCATCTGAGAGATCAGCAGAGAGGAATAAAAGGAGCAAATTGCTATAGCATGAAAAATAAAAGTTAATATAAAAACCAAGCATTTTAAACTTATTAGATACTAGGGAAAGGGATGGTAGAATGTGTACAAAACTGAAATTGATGTAGCTTTCACTCTAGTTTTAATTTATGATCTGTGACCAGAACAATAATATTCGTAAAGAACAAAAGAATAACCTAATTCAGAATAAAATTCTCTATGAACAAAATTTTCAAAATGAAACATTGCTATTAAAGTTTTGTTCTGGAAACAATTCTGTGTTTGGTGAAGAAATGATTGAACAAATGATATTTAATTGTGTAGGCTATGTTTCCATAAAATACTGATATAATCTAGTATTAAAAACGTGGGCAAGCAATTTAATATATTCAATTAGCACTACTAGTCACCAATTCGGGTTGTTTGTAAGTAGATAGTCAAATAAGGGAGTAAATGATTATCGAAATAATTAAAGTTCAGTTGCAACATAATCTCAAGACATATCAGGACTCCAGGGGTATCATTTTACTATTCTTCTATTAATTAAAATGAATCCAGAATAATAATGTTTAATTATCTACTAAGCTTACTTGGTTTTTAATTTTTAAAAGATAATTATTGCAGCATTAACTCCGTACCTATATTAAATGTCAATTGTATTTAAAATGGGATTAATCCATTTGTTAACTATTTTCAACACCTTTCATGAAGTTTTTATGTGTCTATTTGTCCACATATTGTTTTAAATATAATATGTGATATTTACGTATTTCAAATTGTATCTTTGTTATGTTTGTAAGTGAATAGTAGAATAAAGAAATTTCCTTATAATTTAGTATATATAAATTTTATCAATATGGTACCACCATATCAAATTGTTAATCACAAAAGATTTTGGGTGGCAGGCACACAAAGAAACCTATTGAATACCAGAAATTATTCACGGTTTCTTTTCTTTTCAGAATATAGTGTAAGCATTCTGGAGAAGTTGATTATTGTGATCCCTCTGTAAAGAATATATTTAATTTGATTTGGAATTGACCCTATGGGAAATCAGCTGACAAGATGGTATTAGGACATTAAGTAGTCTTTTCATCTCCAATTTTAATTAAAAGAGATCCTTTTTTTTTTTTAACTTTCTTTCTAAGTTGATAGCATGTTTTATTTATTTTGATCTAATAGTTCTGAAGCTAATAAGAACAAAAGTCAATTCAGCATTGGTTTCTAGTTCCTAATTCTGAGGCAGTGAAAGATGATATTTAGACAATTTTAGAAAGGAAGGGAGAAGTATGGTTGATAATCAGATCCATTCGCTCATTTATTCAAAATGTAGCTATTGCTGTCACTTCTTCCAGATGCTGAGATAGAGCAGTGACCGTCTTTGCATTTACTGAGCTCCTCTTCTGTTGGGAGAGACACATAAACTTCATAAGCAGATAAATGTATATATAACATCTATTATACCATGAGGACATATAATAAATGATAAGGTGAGAGATGTGGGTAAGGAAGGCCTCTCTGAGTGGTATCATAAGGCAGACATCTAAGAAAAATGGGGAAATGGGCCATGCACAGGTCTAGAGGACCAACAAATGTTAAGACTGAAGAAGAAACTTGCTTGGCCTTTTCAAAGATAAGCAAGAAACTGAGTGTCACAGGGGAAGAGTCGTAGAGATGAAGTTAGACAAATGGTCAGGGGCCTTGGTGATGGGAGGGCACTAAATAGTTTGAGCAGGGGCATATTATAATTAGTTACCATTTGCAAATATCATTTTATTTGCCATTTTGAAAATAACAGTAGAGGACTGAAAATCAAAACAAGGGGACTTCATTAGAAAGTACTAGAGTAATCAGATACCTGCGATGGTAGCTTCTGACAGAGCTTCTCCAAACCTGATATGAGAAGCTCAGGTGTTACAGCTTAACCTGTCCTACCAGCTGCCCAAAGAGGCTAAAAGGATCAATATCTCAGCACATCTGCAACCATCCCCAGCCCAGGTGCCCTGGCACCAGATTTGGAAAGTTCTTGCTTAGATGAGAATGAAGGTGCTAAGATGTAATAAATTTAGGATATGTTTTAAAGAAGCCAGCAGAAGTTACTGATAAATTAGGAGTTTGGGATTAACATATACACACCAATGTTTATAAAATAGGTAAACAACAAGGACCTACTGTATAACACAGGGAAATATTCTCAATATCTTAAATAACCTATAATGGAAAAGAATCTGAAAAAGAATATATATATATATATATATATATATATATATACACACATGTATAACTGAATCACTTTGCTGTACACTTGAAACTAACACAACATTGTAAATTAATTATATTTCAATAAAAAATAAAATTAAAAATTTACCACAATGTAAGTAAAGGAAACATAAGTCATGAAATAAAAAGAAAAAAAAAAAAAGTTACTGATGGCTTCACACAGAACAAGAATGAGAGAGAGAGAAGTTAAAGACGACTCCAGGGCTTGAGCCTGAACAACTTCTAATAGGAGGTCTCCATTGTTGACCTTGAGAGTACTTTAAACTGTGACTATGCAGGGTGAAATCAGAGTTCTGTTTTGAAAAAGAATGCTTATTAGACATTTAAGGGAGATTTCTGATGATAGTTAGATATGGATCAGGGAAGATGGATATTTGAATTTGAAATTATCAGCATATGTGTGATATTTGAAGCTATGGAACTGGATGATATCAATCTGAGATTGACTAAGATCAAATGATCCCTAATCCTGTCTGCACTCTGTTGTCACCCTAGGATAATATAAATATACCAATGCCAGGTCTTACCCTTGAGCTTCTAATTTAATTGACCTGTAGATAGAGCCTGGGCTTCTATAATTTTTAAACCACTTCAGTAAATTCTGGTACAGCCACAGGTTTAGGGAGAAACTCACTGGTATGGATGATAAAGAGGAAAATTGAGCCCCGAGATACTCCAATATAGAGACACAAAGAAATGATCTAGCAAAGAGACTACGAAAAAATTACCTGTGAGGGAAGGAAGGCAGGTCTAAACTGTGTTTACTTGGCAATAAAGAAAGCGTTCCCCAGGAGAGGGGTAAAACTTATCAAATGCTTTTGAGAAGTGAAGTCAGCACACTGCTGGGAAGTTTACCTTCTTCTGGTTGGGGAGACAAGGAGTAAAGAGAAAGCTGCTGCACTGTGTGGTCAGTGGGTGACCATGCTGTGAAGCCTGAGGGGTACTTCCCTCAGCCTTGAGGAATCAGGGAAGGGAACTAGTAGCTGGAAAATGAAGGAGCAAAAGTTATGATTTAGCCATAGATTGTGGAGCAGTTTCCAGGCAGGGGAAATTGTCATGCAGGGATAAAACATAGCAATTCTGGGAGCTGCAAGCAGCTGAACATTTTTTATAGTGTAGAGTGGCTTGGGAGTGGTGAGACATGAGGACAGAAAGAATAAAATCCTAAACCCTGATTTCAGAATCCTTGGTATTCAGTGTGCCAGGCCCAGGAGTTTGGCTGACTTTATCCCAGGGCAATCAGAAGTCACTGAATGTGGAAATATTTTTCAATCAAAATATCATTAAATAAATGTTAAAATATGCACTGTAAAACAAAAAATTCACCAATGTTATCCTTTCAAATTTTCATAGTTATGTATTTAAGTATATATTGGATCATACATTTTGTGATTTTTTACAATTTTGTTTCCTAATTATTTTATGAACATCTCTCAACCACTAATACCATCGTACCACCTTCTTATTTGATTAATTTTGACCTTGGGTATCTCTTCATATCTTTATTGGCCAAATGAATGCTTTTTGCAAATTAAGCATATATGCCATTGGCCCATGTTTCTCCTGTGCTATTTCTCTACTTTTTACTGATTTGAGAGCATAGTTTATATATTAAACTTTTAGTTGTCAAATATAATTTAAGATTTTCTCATATCTTGTCTGTGTTTTACTTCTGGTTTGTAAGATGGATGGATAGACAGAGAGATATCATATTTTACATATGTTTTAAGAAATAGAGAGCAGAATCTCCTTTTAATGTCTCTGTCTGATTATAAGCTCTTTCCAAGATTTGGCTTTAGTGGAGGAGATCTCCTTGTCTAAGGTCCCCAAGGTTCAACCCACATCCAGTGGCTGGTCAGTGCAGGGGAATAAAGGCTGGGTGATCTGCCCTCAAGGTGCCATCACAGCCCAGAGCTCCCTGTGAGATCACCTGTACCCGCAGGGCTCTCCCTGTGCACAATCCCACCCTCATCACCACCCCACTGGTGTTGATCCTGAGAGCCCTCACCAGTAAACTTCCTGAACGCAGATTCTTCACAGAGTCCATTTCCTCAAGAAACCAAAACTTTTCTTTAATTCTCAGCAGTACTTTCATGGAGAGAAAGTGTATATCTTTATGTATATTTTTATGTATCTTTCTCCTACCTGAGAAATTGTATTTTTACACATTGTGTCCTTTTCTAATTTTTACATAAATATTTAAAACTATAATGCAGCACTAAAAAAAATTTTTGGAGACGCCATGTTTGCCATATAATAAATTGGAAATCTCTCAGGTCTTTTTTCTAGACTTGAGTCTCTTCAATTGATCTTGGTACAAGTTTCTCATTATCATTGTTATTATTTATTTATAGCAGAATCCATTTTTTGATAATGCAAATCCACATTTCAGTGATAAATTTGGGACACTTATTCTTGCAGGTGAGTTTTGGAAGAGTTTTGTCCAATGACCCCTGTAAAAAAAAAAAAAAAAAATATTGGAAGTGATGGGCATTTAGGTTACTTCCATGTCTTGAAACTATCACAACATTGTTAATCAGCTATACTCCAATATAAAATAAAAAGTTAAAAAAAAAGAGTTCAGTACAAAAAAAAGTATTAGTTATAAGAATTTATTTTCCATTGTACATTAATTTAAGTATAATTGATTATTTTTGAGAAATATTTTTTGACTTTTCATGAGAGACATGCGTTATTTAACCATTTTGTTATTGCTTTTTTTCTAAGTCCCGACTAAAATGAGTTTTCATAATGTGAATTTGCACCTAACTTGTGGAGTTTCTCTCTCAGTAGTTTATTGTTTCCACTTAATATTCCCTTAATATAAAGGGGATCTATTCATTTGTGTTTAATTGTTCTGAAAAGACAATTTATTGAATTCTTTTGTTGGTTGAAAAAGATTTTTTAGCTGTTATTCTTGGGTGTTTGAGGTAGATAATTTTAGCTGTTTTAGGGATTTTTCCATTACTCTTAGCAAAATGCTGAGGAGAACAGTAGCTTAAGAAATTTGTGAATAAATGAATTAAGCAATTATAATTTTCTCCTATTTTTTCAAACATGAAATACTTGGATTTATTTTATTATTTTATTATATTATATATCATTTTCATTATATTTTTATGTTTCTTCCTTATTTTAGAATACTATATTTTGGAGTTCTAGTACTATACTTACAAGTATGATGATTGTTGGGGTAGATTAATAATTGCTTTTATCAAGTAAAGCAAAATAATCCTTACATCTGTTTAATAAGTTTTTTTAAACAATCAGGAAATTATGCTGTATTTTATGTTTATTTTTTTCATTTTGATCTCTTGATGCATTAATTAGATAGCCTTACAACTTCCCTAACTTGGTAATTATTTAATCTCTTTTACCAGGTAATGAGTTCAATTTGATCATATTTTTTTCTGGGATTTTTGTTTCTATAATTCACAAATGAGGTTGTTCTTAATGTTCTGTTTTCTGAGGTGTATTTGTTAGATTTGAGTAAATCAACTTGGTAAAATGAATTGGCATGTTAACTGAAAGGTGATGAAAGATGTTATAGGAAGACCACTATGACTTCACCTCCTACTAAGAAGTGCTCCAAGGCATGAGTGAGATGGGCCCTTAGACAGGTGAGATGGAATAATGAGAGCCATAGTGAGATTCAAGGTGTGCCCATGACAGTTCGTCCACCGCACTGTGTCATCAGCTGCTCTTAAAAATAACCAGCTTGTCCTATAATCATATCAGTCCAACTGGTAAGTTCTTCCAAAATGTTGATAAAACTATTTACTGTATTTTATAGATAGCAAGGCTTAGTGACTGATTCTCTTCTTTTATAGCCTAAATTTTAGATTGATATAATTTAAACAACCAAAACCAGAAATGAACATGAGCCTGGAAAACCTCTCCACATTTTCAGTTTTCATATTTGTGGAACATTATAGCTTTTGGTTCTTTGAATAAATTTGATAGACCATTAACCTTTTTTCATCCAAATTAATCAACATTTAGAAAATCCATAATCTTTATTGTGAATTATTATTAAAACGAAATCTGTCTGTGTTAGAATATATTTACAGTGAATGAATTTTTAAAATGTCCTCTCCACAGATCATTTCCCAAACATATTGAAAATTCCTGATAGCAAAAGATCTACGTCACTTTTAAATACTTCTTAATATTGAATTTAAAAGCAAAAAAAAAAAAGGAAAGTTGCCATTTCTATATTTTTAAAACTACAGTTAGGCATATTTTCCAATATGTGTTTGGTTAATGACCAAGACGTAAGCATTTTTAAGCTTATCATTGATGATTGTGGTACCTAAAATTCCAGGGGATAGGTTAAATAAAATTTAACTTATATATTTAGCATATGATACACTAATTTCAACACATAACATATTAATTTGTACCTAAAATATATTGTTTGTAGAATAAAAAACACTGAGCTGTATAGTCATGTTTAATGTTTGTGACATATCAGTTAATACAAGAAAAACCTAATTTTGTACGATGGGTTATTTGGAAAGAAGTAAATAGATTTGTGTGCATGATATTACGGTCAAGGTACATAGTTTATTTATTTTATAATAATTATATTGGCCTGATGAGATGAAAATAACCCTGATATTAAACTGTAATGAATCTATCCACTATAATATTTTCCTTCCTTTGAAATATGCAAATACTAGGGTCAATGATAAGTCAGGTACATCTTTATTAAAGAAAGAGCAAGTGAAAAATTTGTAAAATTTCTTGTTTAATTTTACTCTTTTCCCTAAGAAATACACACCATTAGGGAAGGAACCAGATTTACACTTGGCATTTACTTGATTTATCTTTTCCTATCAGTCAAGATTATACCAAGGGTGAAATTTACTCCTGGCCACTGGAAGTCATAGAAAACACCCTGAAAAATGTTCACACCAAATTACTGAGCTCATGCCCCCTACATAGGGTAATTTTTTTTTTTTTTTTGGAGTAAAATTGCTTTACAATGTTCTGTTAGTTTCTGCTGTACAATGAAGTGAACTGGGTCATTTGTAGAGATGTGGATGGACCTAGAGTCTGTCATACAGAGTGAAGTAGGTCAGAAAGAGAAAAACAAATATCGTATATTAACACATATATGTAGAATCTAGAAAAAATGGTACAGATGAACCTATTTGTAGGGCAGGAATAGAGACATAGACGTAGAGAACGGACATGTGGACACAGTGGGGGAAGGGGAGGGTGGGACAAATTGGAAGATTAGGTTTGACATAAGGGTCTTTTATATGGATGTCTTTTTACTTCTGTTAAGTGGGTAAAGAGTACACGGTTTATAAAGACAACATTTTAAGGGTTGAAATAACTGCTCCTTTCATATGAAAATTGGTATCCCCTGAAGAGTTAATGGAAGAAGCAGGAGTATCTCTCCCTTCCTGATTCTGTTGCATGTGCTCCATCACGGTGCAATAGGCCAGTCATGAGGGATGATCAAACACACTTTGCCCCTCTCTGCACTCATTACCAATAGGGCAGTGGCAGAGAATGGAACTATTTATGCTGATTACTTTCATTTAGTTTATTTTGTGAGCCAATGCAATGCATTTAAACCAATAGAATGTCTTTAAATAAACTAATAAATCATGCATGTCATCTACAGAAAAGAACATTTCTGGAATATATGTAACTGGAAGTTTCATAATGGAACACTTAATTATTTTAGAAAATTACAAATAATGTTTGTATTTCTAAAGCACTTGAAATTTTATTAACTAGCTTATATTTACACATGTGGAGTACTTCTTTGAACTTACATTGTGAAAAAAGAGATTGTAGGGATATAACTTCCTCTGTCTCCAATCCTGGGCCAAAAGAAACAACCTTGATAAGAAGAGAAAGTAATAAAAGGAGTAATATGCCCATAGATTCTATAATCACTGACATAAGAAATATTTATTGCAGATCTGCTCTATAACAGATGCTATGCTCTATCTGTGAACATAAATAATCCAGCTGCCACTATGTAATTCTGCACTTAATATGGTCAGGCAGAGTCCTAAGCACATTCTACTATGCTTGTTTCACTGAATCTTCACAACAATACTATGACACTGGTAAAATTATTATAGATAGAGGGAAATATCATAGAGTGGCTTTTATAGATAAGGAGGAAAACAGCCACAGAGAGGTAAAATAACAATAACCTGCCCAATGCTATGAGCTGTAAGCGCCAGAACCCACATTTGAAGTTCATTATCCATGAGACAAAAAAGATAATGTGGACAATTCCTCCAATATAAGACTGCAAAGGTTGTTTAATATATTTTAGTTCTCTCCATTGTCTCTGACTCAATGACTATAAAATTAGAGAGTGTCCCTGAAAGTGACAATATTTTACATCTTCACATTTTCATTTTTCTCATGTTATTGTTCTTTTACCAGGATGAGAGTACAGAAGTTATAAACTTGGTTCCCATTTATTAAAACTTTTGATGTTTGTGCCTGTGTGTGCCTCTGTGTGTGTGTATGTGCATGCATGTATGGCACAAAATGAGGACTCAATAAATGATGTGCATGTATATATACATACGTATGGATATATATATATACACACATATATATATATTTCTTCTGCTTCAGCTAAGTATCTCATAAAATCTAATAATGGCAAAATATATATCAAATATATATTGGATTCTATATTTAAATATATAGAGACAGAAAATAACTCAGTATGCTTTATCTTTGATAAAATCTCTAAAGAATGAGAACACATTTCCTGGGGTAATTTATAGTGGTTGAGATTTTTCCATTCTCAATCTTCCACATCCAACCTTTATCATCTCAACAAAAGTTTCTCATGTTGCAAAATTTAATTCTCCTTTACACACAAAAACACGTGTGTGCACGAGTGACCTAATATACTCAGGTTAAAAGATAAATAAGCATGGCTCTAGCACGTTTGACGTAAGACCATCATCAATTCCCCATGTCTCCATGGTTAATCATGGCTACAGCTGACTTTAGTGAGACTGGGGAGAGGCAGTGCCTAATAGTAATCTTTCAAGTCAAATGAGCCTAACTACGAACCCCAGTTTCTCTTAGTTGGGGTTATCCTCTCTGAGTATATTTTTCTACTTTTTATGAGACTATTGAGTTGTTTTGAGACTTAAATAACATAAAGTAAGTAAAATGCTAAGCAGACTGCCTGGCACATAATGAGGGCTCAATAAATGATAGCAATTATGACTTTTATCAAGACTATAAAACGGCCTTGCTGATGGTTTTGAAAATCATTAATAGCTAAAGAGCAATACTCACAGTTAACAGTCAGATGTCTCCGAGGATCAAATGAGACAAATGCATATAAAATAATTCACACGGGATCTGGCACATTTACTAGTCCTTTTCGTCTACCTGTCCTTGATCTATAGCTAAGGGAGAATACAGAATGTGTTACTAAATATAAATTTTGGAGAGAAAATGAGCATATTATTGTTATTACAATCATTTCACAGCTGGGATCATAGCTGATGTCATGAAATAATAGAAAAAATATTCCTTTTCTGAGTTAACATATTGCTTGGTTTCAATAAGGGATGGATTATTAAATGATTTTCATGGGTTGTTTTAATGATGTAAAAGGAGGCATGAAAGTGGGTTTTTTTGTTTGTTTGTTTGTTTGTTTTAGCGGGACAGGGAGGGAGGGGAGGTAGGATGGGGAGAAAAGGGTCCTCCCTGCCCAGACCATGGCCTAGAACTTGGGGTTTACTGAAGTGAAAATAGGTAGAAGTGTTTTCTTTGTTTTTCTTTTTTAAATTTCATTTATTTTTGGCTGCACTGGGTCTCCAATGAGGTGCACGGGCTTCTCATTGCGGTGGCTTCTCTTGTTGTGGTGCGCAGGCTTCAGTAGTTGTGGCACATGAGCTCAGTAGTTGTGGCTCACGGGCCCAGTTGCTCCGCGGCATACGGGATCTTCCTGGGCCAGGGCTCAAACCCGTGTCCCCTGAATTGGCAGGCGGATTTTTAACCCCTGTGCCACCAGAGAAACCCAAAGGCATGAAAGTGTTTCTTACGCTTTTTAAATCAAAACTTGGTTGGCATGAAGCCAATTTTCCCTGTTGTTTATTGCATTTTCAGACATTTACTATATACCTGTTAAATGTAAATTCATTAGTAGGATAAGATATCCATAGATATCTTCTCAAAACTTTGTTTCCTGCTGTCTTTAAAAATATGATTTTTGTGATTTTTTCCTTCCTTTCTAGTTTTTGCTGAAAGAATGTTAGCCTACTGTAACCTGACACATTCTACTCCAGAGCAGAAGTCTTTGATCAGTTTTTAAAAACCATTATATTCATAGCATTATGTATCAAAAATACTTACATTAATAATTGTTTATATGAGAAAAAATATACCATGTTAAAGTTTTGTGAGTTTAGATTAATGTTTCTTATAAAAGGTGTCAAATTCTATGTTCTTGATCTTATTTAACTATTTTTATTTATCTGTTCCTTTTAAAATAAGTTAGTTGATGATGTAATAGAACCATGCTAATCTGAAGATAAATGCTATAGAAAAAAATCATGCTGAAAATTGTAATTATTTTTAAGAAAATCCAGTATATTTTCTTTTACATTATTATTACAGCTAAGAACTAAATAGTCCATAGTTTGTGTACTTTTAATGGGAAAAAGATGGGAAATTAGAGATATGACAAAACACCTTTAAGCAATAATTTAATAAAAATGATAAACTTTGAAAACATTGCTATATTTTACATCATGTAGTTCACACTGACAAAAAATAAACTTTATTATCACTCTAACATACACACCCATGCACACACACACTCATTCATTATTCCATTATTCTATCCATGTTCAGATTTTAAGAAAACTGATTTCCCTTAGTATAAACATAGTGCTAAAAAGTCTTGAAAACACCACTTTGCAATCTTCCAATTGTATTTTCTTTATTATCACATCTACAGAGGAGGATGAAACAAGCAATATCTTTGAACCTAAAGTCATGAGTATTTAGCCATGCTTCTTCCCCCTCTTTCTTTGCATATGAACAGATAACTAAGTTTCCTAGACTTAGGCAAACTCCCCATCTCTTTTGGGATAAGTTAGAAGCTCCTCATGTATTATAATATTCCACCTTATTGTTTTCCTTTGACTAAAGAACCAAGTATGAATTACTAGTGGAAAAATGTGTTTAATTAACACTTTAAAAGTTTAGACTCTTCCTGGCACATGATAATTTGGTATTCTCTTAGCAGAAAATCAACAAGATATATCAAAGAATAACAGAGAGGTTAGTAGAAGCAGTAAAAGTAAAATCTCTATGGCAGTATTGGAAACATCAGGAGTAGGAACTTAAGAATTTTCTCACCAGTCTGAACCTCTAGTTTATCCAGCTTGATGGGCTGCCTGTAGCACAGATGGATCCCATAGGGTAGACTGTGGCATAATATCCTTTGTCATGAAATTAAGTTTTCAAGCATTTTTAAAAATACAAACTCAACTCCTGTTTTCCACAAAAATCTATTGTATCTTTATAAGCCATAACTTTTTGCTAAAGTCTTTAAAAAACACTCTGTATTTTCAGCCTTTATATTTTGAAAGTGTTCGGGAAAGAGATTTTGTTAAACACATTGAGAAGTAATACGATTCACTGCCTTAAAATAAACATTTTAAGAACCTCCTTTACAAGTGTTTTTAACTGAAACTCAGTTATCACAAAATCACTCTTTACTAAGTATTTTTCAATTTAGTTGTTCTTCTCTAAACTTTCTTAACATTCTTCTTAATTTGTGAAAGATCTATCAGTCAACCACACAGGACCTTATATCTAGCTGATCAGTTGGAAAGAGGAATCTTAGGTCACAAGGGACTTAACTTGGACATCTTATTTTACGAGATAATTAGTGTCTTAATTAACCCTCCATTTTAACTGATATAGATGTACAGACCCTGAAACGTTGTTATAGTTTGTGGAGTAGGTAGGGCAGTGAGGAGTCCCCCATTCAGAGCTGGATGAACCTTGATATACACTTTCCCCTATATTTTTAACTTATCGTATGTTATAATGTGGAACTCAAAATGTATACTCATGATAGGTTTTAATATAAAGGAGAAATCTGAACACTTAAATTTGTATGTGACTTTCAGTGACTTTTAGCAAAATCACTGACAAGGAACGAGGGTTATAGGGTAAGGTCCACTAGTGGTGTATCTGAAAACAAGACTATTTAAGCAAAATTGAGTTATTTGTAGTGAGGTGGATGGACCTATAGACTGTCATACAGAGTGAAGTAAGTCAGAAAGAGAAAAACAAATGCCATATGCTAACACATATATATGGAATCTAAAAAAAAAAAAAAAAAGTCGTTCTGAAGAACTTAGGAGCAGGACAGGAATAAAGATGCAGACATAGAGAATGGGCTTGAGGATACGGGGAGTGGGAAGGGTAAGCTGGGATGAAGTGACAGAGTAGCATTGGCATATATACACTACCAAATGTAAAATAAATAGCTAGTGGGAAGCAGCCGCATAGCACAGGGAGATCAGCTCGGTGCTTTGCGACCACCTAGAGGGGTGGGATAGGCAGGGTGGGAGGGAGATGCAAGAGGGAGGGGATATGGGGATATATGTATATGTGTAGCTGATTCACTTTGTTATACAGCAGAAACTAACACACCATTGTAAAGCAATTATACTTCAATAAAGATGTTAAAATTAAAAAAAAAAAAATTGATCTTGATAAATTAACAATCCCTGACTACGACCTTCAACAAAGAGACATGGTTGTTGGCTATTTGGGGTGAAATCACACTGGGGCTAGTGTGTACAAAAATAGTAAAGGGATCTGAAGGGATGTGGGTGAAGCTGTGCTGGCATCTGCTATGATCTTTACTATTATTATCAGTGTGTTTATGTGTCTGTATGTGTGCAAGAGACCATAATTACTCCTTGGCCTTGATATGCAGAGGGGTTAGGAAAGACATCCGGATCATCTCAACGTTATTGGATAGGGTATTATCAATCAGGAATAGAAAAAATACCTTGAGAATGCACCTGGGAGTGCTCTGAATTGGTGCTCAGTGATTATTTATTGAATATATTGATGAATTGATGAGACTAATTAGCCCCTACTTTCTTATCTTAGTCAGGGTTTAACTCTACTGGGGGCAAGAACTCGGCATCCCTCTTGGGTAACATCGGTGACAATGCATTTGCTGTTCTATCTGTTAGAACACTTCACACATATTAGGAGTTCAAATACATGCTGAAACTCTTTCCCCTAAGCTCCAGCCATGACATTCAAACTCCTTCTGGTCTTTCTTTCTTGATTGTGAGTTAGAAAACTTGTAAACAGGGAGGTCTCTAAAGACAAAGGGGGGGAATAGAATCTCAACCACTGTGAGCGAAATGCCTCTTCCTGACCTGTTTGCATGAACATTCTATTTTTGTTTTCTATAACTAAATGAATGTGAAGTGATCTCCTGGTGCACAGATAGAAGAGAGAAACTTGAAAGTGAACCGCATTCATAGTCTTCATGTTTCACCTAAGTTGGCCTGTTTTGTCTTGTCATAATAAACTTCATAGATGATTATTAATGAGTTTTCTATGCAGCAAACCAAACGAAGGACAAAGGTGAGCAGGTAATTTTTCCACAAAAGTTTGATTCATATGGAAAATGTAACTTTCCTCTTTCAGAAGCTGCAGCTAACTTCAAGTAATCAATGCATGTGATGAAAAATTGTTCTTTTTCCTAAAATTATAACAATTTGAAGAATTGGAAATCAAACTACTAAGGAAATGAACATGATAAATGAGTAATCCAAATGATAAAAATAGCATTATATTTTCTCAGCAGGATATTCATATAAACATGTTCAGTAAAATATTAACCTGAAATAGAAAGTTACATCGAATGATAAATTAAGTTTATATATTAAAGTAAGAAGTAATTTTGTTTATTAATAACATTTTCATCTTATATTCAATATAATATGATTACACAATTCTATTTTTCAAGTGTAAGTCTATGATAATCTTTCAGTTAATATTTGATATTTCTCCCACCCTGTTCACTAAAATTAATTAGATCTAAAGACTATATAACAAAGCCTGTGTTTCCTAAAAAATGTGATTTCCATCGATTTTTTTTTTTTTAGACAGCACACTGGAATAAGATATTTGGTCATAATAAAATGTGCCTACAATACCACAGGGACAGAATGAACCACATTTTACTAGCACATCTGATTAGAGCATCTTATTAGAGCATCAGCACCCAGTGTCTGACTCTTGCTTAATTTCTTGGTCTGGCTACAGACTTGCCCTGTGGCTTGAGATGTCTGCATTTCTGGATTTGCTTCCCTACACTCAGTCCTTACCAGAATCAGATTTTGGTTTTCTGCTCTATTCATTTCTGGATCTTTCTAGCAAGTGCCCAGACCAATATAGTCTGGTGTTTTAGAACCCCACTCTGCAAAATAGGATTCTTTATATGCCAGTGTATCTGCTCCTGGGATTTTCTCCATAGTTTGCAATGTCACTGGAATACCACCATCACTATCTTGTTTATTTCTTGGCACCCTTTAGGGGCTGGCCTCTGGTGGTGCCCTACTGAGCTCTCTATGAGCAAATAAGTTGCTGCAATGACCTTTCAAGTTATAATTATAGAAAGAAGCTGGTTAAATTTTCTCTTCAGAAGCTCAAGGAACGCATGCCTCTGAAGATCCAGAAAGGGTTTTATGACTAACCTCCACTTCAGGCCTCTTCACTTGGAGCTGTATTAAGATGTTCAGAGGTTCTGAGCTATGAAAATAATGGTGCCCCATGTGTAATTCTAAATTGCAGCAATATGAAACTGCAAAATAAATGTTAGGAATAGCAATCAAATTCTGTTGCTCCTGAGAATACTTTATTTAATACGTATTATGTATTTTTAAATTAATTTTAGAGAATGCCTTCTGCTGACGCTATATGCATATATTTGTCCACCCATCATACAATCAATTATGGTTTCCACACTTTGTTGACTCAGTGTTTAGGTCCAACGATCTTCCTTAGGCTAAGGGTGAGCTCTCACAATCTTACAGGTGATCTTTTTGATGCCTAATGTAAAGATATCTAAATTCAGGTATCCAGGGAATTAATGTATCCTTCAATCACCATAGTAAATGTGCAATCTTAATCAACGATACTGTGTCAGTCATGTTACTCTCACTCCACTGTGAGTATGGAGAAATGGCATTCACTTATAGCAAAATTCACAAGAATATTTTGATTAAATTATTCAGTAATTCCAAGAAATTGTACTCTAATCATAGCATGTTTCACAAAGTCATTTAAAACCTAGCAAATTTTATTCTCATTTCCTCCTATCACTTGGCTTTTCTCTTTACGTGTTAGTTATGTAATATGTTCTGCTAATTCTCAACCATAGTTTGGGCATTCAAGCCATCATACCATTATTGTTCCCACTTCTGAGATAGTCATCTACCTTTTGCTCACCTGCAAAATTTCTAGTAATCTCCCCAAAAGGAAGATTAACTGTACATTTTCACAGAATTTATCTAATTCCCAGGAAAATCACTTACTCCTCCACTTTATAGTTGCCTACATTTAAATCCACATCACATTATATTATAATTACATATCTATTTCCTCTAATAGACAGTGAACTCCAGAAGGGCAGAGATTCTGGCTTTATGAATCTGCATGGCTTTAAAATATAGCACACAGACCAAAACATTGTTAAATATTAAATATATTGTATCCATTTCAATCGTATTCTCAAAAAAAATATCAATCAGATTTTTTAGATTTTTTGTTTATTTTTTCACTTTTTTCCAAACATATTTTAAAAATTTCCAAACATACACAAAAGTTGAAAGAATAGTGCAATTAATACCCATACACCTTTATGTAAATACACTGTTGTATGCTGTCACAAATACTTTAATTCTCTCTCTCCCTCTTTTGTTTTTAATTTAATTTAATTTCTTTTTATACAACAGGTTCTTATTAGTTATCTATTTTATACATATTGGTGTCTATATGTCAATCCCAGTCTCCCAATTTCTGTCTTGCAAGCTGGTTCATCTGTACCATTTTTTTAGTTTCCACATATATGCGTTAATATACGATATTTGTTTATCTCTTTCTGACTTACTTCACTCTGTATGACAGTCTCTATGTCCATCCACGTCTCTACAAATGACCCAATTTCGTTCCTTTTTATGACAATATTCCATTGTATATATGTACCACATCTTCTATATCCATTTGTCTGTTGATGGGAATTTAGGTTGCTTCCATGACCTGGCTATGGGAAATAGTGCTGCAATGAACAATGGGGTGCATGTGACTTTTTGAATTATGGTTTTCTCTGGGTATATGCCGAAGAGATTGTTTGTATTACTGCTTTCACACATTGGCACAGTAATTTAGAATAGAGTGGCTCTAAAATCAAATTACCTGAATTTAAATCCCAACTCCAGCTTTGCTGGCTATGCAATTCCCAGAAAGTTAATTATGTGTCTCTGCACCTTTTTCTCATCTTTTGTTTCACATCTACTTTTATTGAGATATAATTCACATATAACATCATGTAAGTTTAAGATGTGCAACTTGTTGATTTGATACATTTAAATATTGTATTATGATTACCATGTAGCAATACCTCTATCATATCAAGTCATCATTTTTTGTAGTGAGAGTGATTAAGATCTAGTCTCTTAACAATTTTAAAGTTTATAATGCAGTATTGTTGTCTATAATCACTATACTGTGCATTATATCTCCAGGAATTATCTACTGTTTGCCAGCTTGTAACCTTACACAACGTCTCTCTAATACCTGCACCCCCAGAAATTGGTAACCACCTTTCTATTCTCTGTTCTTGTGAGTTCACTTTTTTAGATTCCACATATATGGTATGGTATCATACAGTATTTATCTTTCTCAGTCTGACTTATCGCACTTAGCATGATGCCCTCAAGGCCAGCCACTTTGTTGAAAAAATAATTTTCTTCTTTCTCATGGCAGAATAATACATACATATATATATATATATATATATATATATATATATATATACATCTTCTTTGTCCATTGATGAATACTTAGGCTGTTTCAATATTTGGCTACTGTGAATAACACTGCAGTAAACATGGGAGTGCATGTATCTATTCAATAAGATGTTTTCGTTTCCTTTGGATATATACCCACATGTGAGATTGGCGGATCATCTGGTCGTTCTGTTTTTAATTTTTTGAGGAAGCTAAATACTTTTTTTCATAGTGGGTAAATAAATTTACATTCCCACCAACAGCGTACAAGTGTTCCCTTTTCTCGACACCCTCACCAACACTTGTTATCTCTTGACTTTTTGATCATAGCCATTCTAACAGGTGTGAGGTAATATCTCATAGTGGTTTTAATTAACATCTTTCTGAGGAATATTAATGTTGAGCATCTTTTCACGGACCTATTAACTACTTGGGTATCTTCTCTGGAAAAAGCCTATTTAGTTCATCTGCCCCCCTTTTTAACTAGGTCGTTGGTGTTTTCTGTTGTTGTTGTTATTGAGTTTATGAGTTCTTTATATATTTTGGATATTACCCCCTTATCTGATATATATTTTTAAAATATTTTCTCCCATTTCATATGTTGCCTTTTTATTTATTTTTATTGTTTCTTTTGCTGTACAGAAGCATTTTAGTTAGATGTAGTCCCACTTAATGATTTTTACTTTTTTGCTTGTGCTTTTGGTGTCATATCTAAAAAATAATAATTGCTAAAACAAATATCAAGAAACTTCTTCCCTTTGTTTTCTTCTGGGAGTTTAACCTTTTCAGGTTTTATGTTTAAGTCTTTAATCCACTTCGAGTTAACTTCTTTGAATGGTATAAGAAATGGTCTATTTCATTTTTCTGTAAGTAGTTGTCCAGTTTTCTCAACACCATTTGTTGAAGAGACTATCCTTTCCCCACTGAATGTTCTTTGCTCTCTTGTCAAATATTAGTTAACCACAAGTGGGGGAGCAGTTATTTCTGGACTTTCTATTCTGTTCCATTGGTCTAAGTGTTTATTTTTTATGCCAGTATCATACTGTTTTAATTACCATGGCTTTATAGTAAAGTTTGAAATCAAGAAATGTTATACCCCTAACTTTGTTCTTTTTTCTCATTATTGCTTTGAATATTTTGAGACCTCTTGTAGTTACATACAAATTTTAGTATTGTTTTCTATTTCTGTAAAAAATGCTGTTGAAATTTTTATAGGGATTGCAATGAATCTAGCGATGGTTTTGGGTAGTGTAGATATTTTAATAATATTAATTATTCTGATCCATTAACATGAAATATCTTTCCATTTGGTTGTATCTTCTTCAGTTTCTTTCATCAATGTCTTTTAAGTTTTAGTGTACAGATCTTTTACCTCCTTGGTTAAATTTATTCCAAAATTTTGTTTGTTTTTGATGCATTTGTGAATCAGATTATTTTCTTTATTTTTTTTTCAGAAGTTTTGTTAGTGTATAGAAATATAACTGATTTCTCTATGTTTATTTTATATCCTACAACTTTACTGAATTTTTAAATTAGTTTCAATAGTGTTTTTCATTGAATTTTTAGGATTTTCTTTATATAAGGCCTTATCACCTGCAAATAATGACAATTTTACTTCTTCCTTTCCAAGTTGGATGCATTTTATTTCTTTGTCTTATCTAATTGCTCTTGCTAGAACTGCCACTACTATGTTGAATAAGAGTGATGAGAGTGGGCACCCTTGTCTTGTTCCTGATCTTAGAGAAAACACTTTTAATTGTTTACCATTGAGTATTATGTTAGCTGTGAGTTTGTCATATACATCCTTTATTATGTTGATTTATGTTCCTTTTATGCTCAATATATTGACAGTATTTTTACCATGAAAAGATGTCATATTTTGCCAAATCCTTTTTTTTTTTTTTTTTTTGCATCTATCGAGATTGTCATAAGATTTTTATCTTTCCTTGTGTTGATGTGGTATATCACATTTATTGACTTGCATATGTTGAACCATCTTTGCATCCCAGGTATAAATCCCACTTGGTCATAGTGTATAATCCTTTTAATGTGTTGTTGAATTTGCATTGTTCATATTTTGATGAAAATGTTTGCATCTGTATTCGTTAGGGAGATTGATTTATAGTTTTGGTGTTTTTTTTTTTGTTTTTCTTGTAGTGTCCTATCTGGCTTTGGTATCAGAGTAATGCTGGACTCATCAGATAAGTTGGAAAGTTTTCCCTCTTCTTTAATTTTTTGGAAAAATGTTTGAGAAGGATTCTCATTAATTCTTCTCTAAACGTTTGGTAGAATTTGCCAGGTAAGCCAGCTGGTCCTAGGGTTTTCTGTGGTGGGATTTTTGATTACCAATCCAACCTACTTTCTCTTTGGAACCCTGTCTCTTTAATAGTCTTTGATATTCTTATCTGCCTCTTTCCTGATCTCCTCCCTACTCTCAGTCATAGAGAGCCCAATTCAGTACTCTGCGTCCTGCTGGAAAGAAACTGGATCCTCCAGCTACGTCTTAAACCAGTCGGGTCACGAGGCACTCACTCACTGCTCTTCTTCTTCCTCTTTTTTAATGTTTATTTATTTATTTATTTATTTATTTATTTTCATATCTGTATTGGAGTATAATTGCTTTACATTGTTGTGTTAGTTTCTGCTGTATAACAAAGTGAATCAGCTATACATATAGATACATCCCCAAACCCCTCCCTCTTATGTCTCCCTGCCATCCTCCTTATCCCACCCTTCTAGGTGGTCACAAAGCACCATACTGCCTGATAGTTCAGCCACATGCAGTGTTACCCTGGGGAAGGGCCAGCACTGGTAAAGGTCTTCTTACTGTTTCCACTCTGCTGTGACTTGTATGTTTTTTTTTTTTTCTTTTATTCCAATTCCCTCCAGAAGTTGGCACTTCTGCAATTTCCCTCTAGTCCTTTTCACATATTCCCAGGTTAGAACTCTCCAGACTTTTTCCAACCATGGAGAAAGGGGTTGGGGCAGGTTTGCTTCTCCACTGATTCCACAGCCTGAACAGAGGTCGTCTGCCCAATACCAGATGCACAGGTGGGCAAGACTCCTCTCTGGTCCCTTGGCATATGGTGCTGGATCCCACAGCTCCCACAAAGGCACTTTGGTTCATGGAACTAAAAGGAGAAATGTCTTAGGCCACCATGGTGCTGACTTCACTCCTTTATTTGTCATCTTTTAAATGGACTCAGTTAATGGTATTCACTAGATAGAAATGTATTGAAGATTCAAAAATGTAATTAATGTAAAGCTCCAACATAATGTTTTACAAATAGTAGACTATCAATTAACATTAATTATTTTACTAAAAATTACTTTTTTTTAGTAGTAGTAAGGTGTTTACTCTGGTAATTTCCACGATGTGATTTTAAAATAACCTGCTAAATCAATCCATTTGTTTCCAGTAAAGTTGCATATGAATTTTTTATGAATATCAGGTTGGAGTCATAGACATAAATCTAGTGTTAAAACCACTTATATTTTATAAACCGATACCAATACAGACTCTAGTTTCAACAGAAGAGAAGAAGCATGAATATGAAATTAAAGTGTGGCATGTAATTTTAATTACAAGTATAATATGCTCTTTTTTTGAAGGATAGTCTTGTTCTATTTTATTTATCCCAAGTTTGTCAATGTTTTCTAATAGAAAGAATATGGCTTTCACTAAAATGATTGTTTCTATTTTGCATTCTGTCATGCTTCCTGTGATGAGCTCCATGAATAGTTCAACTACTTTCCAAATTTATTTTAACTAAAAATCATAGCCTCCAGGGCTCATCTTAACTCCTTTCCCTTAATGTTCGTCACTTGGTGTATATTTTTGGTGACTGTTCATGACTATAATTTTATGGTGTTTATTATAATGAAAATAGACCTCAAGAGATAAGCCAAGTGAAATAAAATTTAGAAGTGTTTTTTTGTTCCATTAGGAGATACTAGAAGCCAAATTATTTCCATAATAATTTTAAGAAATAATGAACCTCCTTGTATGTATGGTGTAAACTTTACACAGTAAAATTTGTTATAAATAAAATTCAGATTTGTGTGACCTTTTATTTGTATATAAAATTCACATTTAAAAGCATATACTTTCACACAAAGACAAACTAAAGAATTTATCTCTAGTAAACTTGCACAAAAACATATGCCAAAGGATAATTATTTTCATGCAGAAAGAAAGTAATCCCAAATAAAATCACCTTAAAACAGGAATGAAAAGGTAAACATCTGGGTAAACTATAGTATATATATATATATATATATATATATATATATATATAATACTAAGAATATTGTTATGTGATATATAAAATACATATAGACATAAAATATGACAAAAATCCACAAAAGATGGAGTATGGTAAATAAATTTATTGTTGTAAAGTCATTAATTTGTCCAAGAAATAGAAAATTACTAATACTTAGTAGAATCTAATAAGTCAAATATACCTGATGTAATCCATAGAATATCTATTAAGGGGCTAGTAAAAGAATGTTCAATTAACAAGATTAAGATAGAAACACTACAATAACTTGAGTAGAACTGAAAAAAACAGGAAATAATAAAAAAAAATTGGCCAAAAAACCTAGAAACATGGAACATTACTTTGTAGATATACCAATTACTGCATTAAATGTAAATGAACTAAATAATGCAATTACAAGACAGTGATCAACAAACTAATTTTAAAAGAAAATGAACTATGGGTTGTATGACAGACTAACTTATTCTCCCATGTTCCATGCCTCGTGATCCTCTAGTCTCTATTCTTTTGCATTATTCTACCCACCCACAAGGGTGGTAAGGACCTATGTCTTATTTCTAACCATTATATTATTACAAAAGTGATTGATATCATTCCCTGGCTTCATTACATTCATTATATAAATCTCCATCATCCTAGCTGACTCACTCTAGACACTCTTCTTGCTGGCTTGATGATGTAAGCAACCATGTTGAGAAATTCAGTTTAGCAAGGAATTGTAGCCAGCCTCTACAAACTGCACGTAGCATCAAGGAGCTGATGGTGGTCTCCAATCAACAGCCAGGTAGTATCTGGGGCCTTGTGACCTACAGCTGCAAGTAAATGAAGTCTATCAAAAACCTGAATGAACTTGGAAATGGATTCTTTCTCAGTTGAATCTTCAATTTACAAAACATCTCAGCCAAAAATCTTGACAGTAGTCTAGTGAGTCCTAAGTAGAAAAATCAGATGAGCATGTCCAGACTTATGACCTACAGGAAAAGTGAGATAATAAATATATGTTGTTTTATGCTATAAAGATTTGTTAGGCATCCATAGAAAATTGTACATAATCCCTATAAGAGAAAATCCTTGAATATAAGAATGCAGAAAGATCAAAAAACAAACATGGAAAGATACATATCAAACAAATATCAACCCCTAAAATCATTGAACCAAGTGAACTTTAATACAGGAAAGATAAGAGTTATAAAGGAATATTTCATAACAGAAAGGTAGTCTTTCTAATGAATGATGTAACAGTCAATTTTTTGTACATAATAACAAAACCTCAAAATACATGCAGCAGAAACTGCATACTGTTAAACTCAATAGTTGTAGAGAGTTATTTTTAAAAGAGTTATTTAATTATAGATACAACAAAGAATAGTCCATAGAAATATTGAAGATTTGGAAAACCAATGAATAAACATAACTTAACTGACATATACAGAACATGGAACGTAACAGCTGCAGCTGCTTATGTTTTCAAAAGTACATGTGTGCCAAAATTAACAACATGTTGAGTACTAACATTATGTCTCAATTAATTTCAAGTGATGAAATCTTACACACTGGTATGTATGTGGTGATACATTAAAAACAATTATAAATTTTTCAAGTTCAAAAATCCCCAAATGTTTTGATATTAATCCACACATTTGTAAGGAACCTATGAGTCAATGAAAAAAATCAAAATAAAATTTAAAAATCTTTTGAATGGAGTGATAATAAAATATAGCATATCAAAACTAGTGGAATGCAGTGAAGCCTACTATTAGAATGAAATTTATATTCTCTAATGTATATATTGAATACTACTAAAAGGAAAATGTGAAATACATTAATATAAGTACCATTTGAAGAAGCTAGGAAATAATTTTTAAAATATACTAAATAACAAAATGGAAAACTCGGATAATATTAAGAAATTTAAGGAAACTAAAGGTTGATTCTTTGAATATATAAATATATGTATGTGTTTATGTTTGTATGCACTCCAATAATGACTACTGAAGGAAAAAACAATAAGTATACTAATAATCAATTACCAATTTAAAAAATAAGAAAGGAATATTCTACAGATATTAAATATACAATATTTAAGGTATTATAAACAAAATGATGTCAGATGAAATGGACAAATCTGTTGACTAATCAAACTTACAAAAATCAAAATAAAATGAAATAAAATTTGAATGTTCTCATAAATATTAAGGGAGTTTTTACTAAGAAGAACTTCAACCCAAGAAAAACTCAGATATCTCCCAACATAATATGTCAAGACCAAGTCAGCATTATTCCAGAAATTCAAGTTTCACCTAATATTAGAAACATAAAACAATGTTATACAGTATCTTAACAGAATAAAAACAAACATAAAAAAGCATATGATCATCATATACAGAAAAAGCATTGATTAAAAGTCAACACGTGTTTATGGTTTAAAAAAGAAAATGAACTTCAAGAATTTATCATTAATATGATAAAGTATATATTGTAAATACAAAGTGTCTCCAAGGAAAAACAAAAAAAAACCTTCAAAATCTATAATGTTAAATGATAAATATTGAAAGCTCCCTCCTCATGGTCAGGAATGAGACAAAGATATTCACTATCAATACTTCTGTTCAACATACTTATTTTATATTTCTATATAATACATCTTCATTTTCAGAAATGCTCTCTTTACTCAACTGTCTAAATTCTGATTTTTGGTGAAGAGCTTCAATTACTACCAGAGTAAGTTTGTTGCCCCGGTTGGGCTATAGTTGTGCCACAGAGATTCTTTCCATCACACTAATTTATTGTTTTCCCTTGGAATTGCCACCATACCAGGAACTTCTATAATATCACTTGTAATGAAAATAATCTATGATTCCCAATAAAGAATTTTATCCATATGTATTTTGCTTTGCCACATCAATTTAGTGACTCAATTATAAAATATTCTCTGACCTTAACAAACTTTATAACATTTTTTTCTGTTTATCTTGTAATAGGGATTCCTAGTATTGACTTTGGTGGATACATAAGGTAAAAGAAAAGAAAGTGCAATATTAAAAATGGTGAATACCACAAGTATTTATGCACCACATCATTCATTAATTAGGCACATGTATATTGAATACCTACTATATGCTGAGTGATCTACTAGTGCTTGAGACCCAGTTGGAAGCCAATCACTGGTTCAACCATCATGGAGTTTATCATGGACAGAATTGTGTCCCCCCACAAGTTCATATGTTGAGGTCCCAAAGCCCCAGTGTTTCAGAATATGACTGTATTTGAAGATAGGTCCATTAAAGAGGTAATTAACTTAAAATGAGGCTGTTAGAATAGACCCTAATCCAATATGACCTGTGTCCATACCAGAAGAAGTGTGGGCATACAGAAAGAAACAGGTGTGTGCATGCACAGAGGAAACACCATGTGATGGAGAGTAAGTGGTCATCTGCAAGCCAAGAAGAGAGGCCTCAAGTAAAAATACAAAGTGCTATGCAAGCATGTTTTAGGGAGAACTGGTCTATTGGGGGACAGGATAGAATTATCTCAGTAAACACTATTTGAGATAATAGGTAACAGATGAAGGAGGAAGGTAGAGATAATGTGTAAGTCCCAAGGAACAGCATGTATCAAAATCTGAGGTGGAAGTGGGTCTAGTATGAGGAGTACAGACTAGAATGCCTGCAAGTAGGAGCAACAGAGGGAAAACATGTGAGTTGATGCAGGAGAAATAGACAGACATTGGATAATGCAAGTCTCTGCGTATGGCAGAAACCATGTTCACCCAACCATGACGTCATCCTCTGAGAACTCATCTAGACTACACATCCCAGCCTCCCTTGCAGTTAGGTGTGACGATGTAATTGAGCTTTGTCCAGTAAAATATGGGGTTGAAAGTTGGACAAATGGCAATCATTTGTGCTACTAGGGTGGTGAAAAGAACATTTTCGTGGTGAAACTAAATATTTAAAATAGTTTTGCTTCAGAGATGAGGCAGAGGAATAATCAGAGGGACCCCAGATTTCTGCATCTGGCCAAAAATACCATCAAATAGCAACAAAACCTAATTGTACTTTTTTTTTTCCTGAAATGTATGCTTGCATCAGTTATACTATAGGACTATATAAATATAAATTGACAATTATACAGTAAGCATGTTTAATTTTGAAACAGAAGTGTTTCATATAGCTATGTTAATTTTTACAGTTTGTATCAAATATATTACACAAAAAATTCTTTGTTAAAATGTTAAATTTTATTTATTTATTTTAGTTGTGCTATAATCCCAGTTTTTATGTTTATCTCTTCTAACATATATACATGTGCATTTTCCTGGCATAATTTTTACTTTTAAATTGTATGCGAGAGACTGTTGAGTGTGGAATGCATTAAACATTTGTCCAAAAAGCCATTGCATGAATGCTGTGTTTGCACTTCAAGTAACATATATCTACTTAATTATGAAAAAATATGAAAGAAAAAATTATTAATTGGATGAGACTAGTTCCCAGTCACCAATATAAATATAATCAAATAATGTACACTTTAAAAGATTTAATTAAACAGGAGGACTACATATATACATAGTATTATTTTCAATGCACAAAAGAAAACCACAGTGTTTTTATTATATGCATGGTGTAAAGATTATTCTAGATTTCTAGAAACCATATCACTGTACTTTTTGCTTGAGATGCCTTTATTCAAGACACTGTCATCCTAAAGAAACTTACAGCAAAAGTATTTTTACTTCATATAGGGCACTTTACAGTTTGTCACAAAGGCAACATAACCCTGTGGATTAACCACCAAGATAGAAATGACAGTTTTGTATATTAATAGTGCTTGTTATGTAAGCAATTCATTCATTGGGAGTGCTCAAAATCTAGGTTTTGACCATCTTGGCCCTGGTGAGATTAGTTCATGGTACTTGTTTTTCACAAGTTTTGTTTTGCACTTAATTAGGTTGACTAATGCCCTGATGTAGTTTAGAAACGACACATATGTCATCAATTCAAAGGCATGAATATATACTTCAATTAAAAATAAAAAGTACATGTATCAATGTAAATCTTGTGTCAATAATATGTGTCATATTAGTGATATTAAGATACCAGGAATATTTATCCAGAAAAAACGTTATCTAGTTTCTGGAAGAATAGCAAGGGAGAAGCTGATATTATTCTAATGATTGTTAGTATCTTTAAGAAGTTTCAAAATTTTAAATTAAAAAAATACTGATTGCAGAAGTGTTCATACCAAAAGTTGTTAATATGTTGAAGAGTATGTGAATGAAAAATACTGCCTGTCATATCAGTGAACAAAAGATGTTGCAACCATCAAGCCATCACATTACAGCTGCCCTAATGGTGAGCCCTGAGGGAACTCAGGAGGGAGGCAAGATACCCCCCTTCTAGCAGTCAGCAGCTGCAGCCACCCGTGATGGTGCACCCTGAGGAAACTCAGAATGAGAAGCACAGGATGTTGGCCCCAGATAGTTGAGGTGCATATCGAAGAAATTATTTCAATGAGCCCAGAGTTTGCATCTTCCCGTACACAGAAAAGCACTAAATTCCTTAACTTGAGATGTCTGGTTTTCTTTAATTAATAGTAGTCTCTTGATAGTCCGACTACCTGGTCTTTGTTGCAAAAACTCCTGTATAACCCTGGCTCCCCTCCCGTGCCTCTTCAGAGCAGTCCCTCAGAGTTATTGGAGATGCTGTGTCCTGGGCTTACATCCTCAGTTTTGTCCACCAAATAAAACATAACTCTCAACTTTTAGGTTGTGCATTTGTTTTTTCAGTTGACAGATATTTATGGCCGAGAAGACAGCCCTCCATGCTAAGCCAGTGATTTGTGCTTTAGGAAGCAATGGAAGTCACTGAAGGGTTTAGTGAAGAGAAAGGCAGGGTGAGACTTCCATTTGGAGAGGCTACTTCGGCTGAAGTGTTCAGAGGAACTCTGAGTGGCATTTTGTCAGATATATCTTTCCATATAACAATAGTTTCTACTATCAAGTAAGAAAAAAACTTATTTGAAATGTTTAATTATAAGAACTAAATCTTATAGAATGTTGACTATGTTCGAAACACTTTATTGAGTTATCTTACTTATTTCTCCCAACGAACATATGGGTTCTCTCAAGACAGACACAGTCCCCCGTGTTGAATTAGTTACTGAAACGGTCCAAGTATGTTCCTGCCTCCTTGGAGCTGTGCTGCTTGGCAATATCTTTCCACTTAACTCTGAGCTTGACTGTATGACTTAATTTGGCTAAAGGTACAGTAACAAAGTTACACAAGTTAAAATGTGAAAATGATTTGCACTTTGGGTCTTGCCCTCTCGCTGCTCTTAGAACCACGCTGTCTGCTGCCTTGTGAACAAGCCCAGACTAGCCTGCTGTATAAGAAGATATATGTGGTCCAGTCACCACCCTCACCCTTTGCCACCAGAGCCGACAGTGAGCCAACTGCCAGGCCATCCAGACCCCAGAAGACATGACCCAGTCTGAGTTCAGCAAGGCCTAGTTCAGATAGGCAAAATTACTTAGTTAATACATAGACATGTGAGCAATAAATAAATGATTATTATTTAAACTGCAATATCTGGGTTTATTTATTAATAAAAGCTGATGTACTCACATATGTCTATTCTCTTCTAACTTACTAACAGAACCATAAATTTAGTGCAAAATATTCACATGCACCTTTAATAAAATACTATTTTCCTTGATTCTTTGACACTGGGTGTAGCTATGTGTCCTAGATCTGGCCAGTGAGAAGCAAGCAGAGTTTAGTACATGAGGCATCCAAGAAGGCTATTGTTTTCCTGATGTAAATGAATATCTTTTTACACTTTATTTTCTCTGAATTTTTCTGCCTGGGAAATGGATGAGATGCAACAAGATCTCATCAAAAATGAGATGTCACACATTTTTAGATAGAAGAGCAGGAACTAGAAGAAGCTTGTGCTTATAATGACCCAGCTGCATCAAACTTCAAAGTATCTACTTCTAGAATGGCATTTTACATGAAAGAAGTAATCCAGCTCTTCCGTTACTTTATTCTTTGTTAAGTTTCCGCAAATGCAGTTCTACACATTACAAGCTGATTTGAAAGATTAGAAAACAATATTTAAGAACTTTAATATTTTCATAATATGTATCTAATAATTGGATTCAATTTTCAATTCCACAAATATATTGAGCACATATACTGTGCTATATATTGTTTATTCTTTAGTATATTCTATAGGTATTCTTCACTGCACTTCATCTCAGAGTCTTTAATACTCAGAGGTGTAGTTTTTAGGCCATTTCCTAGGACGATAGTTCTGAAAAATTCAACTGAGAAATGGTTGTTTAGAGGTCTGCATGACAGTGAGCAGGGAAACTAGTCAGAATTGTATTGCAATATTTCAGGTAGGGAGGAATCAGTGCCTAAACTAATTGGAAATAAATGGGTAGGGGGCAATCACAGAAGTGTTTTAAGAGAATAGATTTCACACTTGTTTTGGTGTGAAGGAGTTGGAAAGAGGGGATTTCTGTGGTGCTATTATTTGAGAATATAAGCCAAATAAGATCACTGGGACAAATATGATAAGTTCTTTAGAGTAAGCTAATTTTGAGCTGCTTGTGCAAATCTCCATGTTGTGAATATGTGGTTAAAGTGTTTGGATATGCATGGGAAGAATGTAAGAATTATTTAACAACTGGTACATCTTGGGTAATGTTCGATTAGAATGGATGCTGTTTAGAATACTCTATAGGTGAGCAACAGTTTCACATCAGTAATGGATATACAGCAACGGTCCCCAACCTTTTTGGCACCAGGGACCGGTTTAGTGAAGACAATTTTTCCATGGATGGGGGAGGGGAATGGTTCGGGCAGTAATGCGAGCTATGTGGGGGACAGTTCAGATGGTAATGCGAGAGAGATAGGGAGCAATGGGGAGCAGTAGATGAAGCTTTGCTTGCTCACCTGCCGCTCATCTCCTGCTGTGTGGCCCAGTTCCTAACAGGCCGAGGACCAGTACCAGTCCATAGCCTGTGGGTTGGGGACCCCTGATATACAGGAGAGAGCTGAAGGAAAGAGTAAAGAGGAGGGAAGGAAGAAAGAAAAATAAGAAAGATAAAAAATTAAGGAAAATTACTGAATAGCATTTAAATTACAGAATACTTCTTCACATGCAACCAAATTTGAAGAATATCTGCCAGAAACATAGAAGACCAACTAACCTTCATTCAAGAAATATTAATTGGCTCCTAGCATATCTCAGGCACTTTTCTAGGAACAATGAGGAGAATGGTGAGAAAGATAAAACAAGACCCTGTTCAAGGTATGTTTATTTTCCGTTTGGGGAAGGCAGATACTGAATAATAGAACAAATTCAAACCTAGATATTTTATAGACACTGATATGCATGCTATAAAAATAAAACAAGGAAATTTTGACAATTTTTGTTAGTATTTTCAAATCTAATGGGCATACTGTGGTCTTTGGAATAGTCTATGCATCACAAATGCACTATTTTATATGGATTCCCATTCCCTGAAAAGCAGTGACACCATTGTGAGACTGGAAATAAGAAAAAGAGAGATTGTGGGGCAATGTTACATGTGCTAGTTTTCCCTATATTTTCTCTATAGCTGTAACATAGACTCACACTGAGAAATATAAATTCTGCTGGTGAAGCTTGGACTGTGAAAACACTGGTACAATAAACTGAGATGCTTTCACCATAGCAGGCCAACTGAAGCAGAATTGACGGCATGGAGAAAAAGAAGGGAAGCTTTAGTTAAAGAAAGCACACAGATGATGAGAATGTCCTCTGATTTGGGTTCTCCTAACCATGATTCCTGGTCCTAAAAGGTCAAGAGGTAAATCCACAAGACCTGCAGTCAAAAGCAGCCAGTGAGTCTTCCCTCAAGTTGGGCTGCACTTAAAGTTAGTATATTTTTATTTGACTGTAAGTAAGGTAAAACAAGAGAGCAAAAATATGTATGTGCTTTCTACAATATCTAAGGACTCCATTAAGTGTGCTAAAAATAATAATTTTGGTCCAAGACTGTAGAAATTTTTAATTTTTCCCTTCAATTCAGTGGCACTTTATTGAAATTCCACATCACTGAAGTATGAGAAACCCCACTTAGGTAGCAAGTTTTAGAGTGTGTGTGTGTGTGTGTGTGTGTGTGTGTGTGTGTGTGTGTGTGTGTGTGTGTGTGGTTTATTCCCCATCTCCTGAAAGCTCTGTGTCTTACCAAGCCATATAAGGTAGCAATTATTTCCCAATCTCTAGGAACCATCAGCATGATTTCATCAATCACATGGGCTACTGTGATGTCTTATTAAAATTGTAAGATGGCCAACTTCTTTGATGCTTACATTATACATAACAAACCAGAGAGCTGATGACCCTCTGAGGCAAGATGGAAATATCCCTCCTGAGAATCTATAAACATTTAATATTTGCTGTTTTCAGTATGAGTAGAGTGAAAAATTAATAGCAGAAAAAATATCATTAGGTGATGACCTAAGTAACCATAATAAGGAACTGAGAAGTGGCTCTACGTGTGTCAACATAATCTAATTTAACAAACATCCTCAAATCCCAGTGACTTTACATGGTGAAGATTTATTTCTTGCTCACACATAATTTGATGCAGATGATCCTGGTTTAGTGGATTTCCTGGGTGGCTATATTCCAGTTGATGTACTCAGGAATCTGAAGTTCTTCCATCATGTGACCTCACCATTCTGGAGTACTTTACTCTAGCCCTGCAAGCAGAGAGAAGGATATAAGAGATTGTAATGACTATTTTACATTCAGGCCTAAATATATTATGCTTCATATCTTCCCACAGGTGGCCACACAGTCCATCCTGGATACAAAGGAGATAGGGCAAAGCAATCTTCCTATATGTTCAAGGGGAAAGCAAAATAATTTGACGAAATATATTATTTTCTCTAACACACACTTCAATTAAGGTCAAAACTTAATTAAGCTTATGGTAAACACATGTCATTTTCCCCAAACTATCAGACTTTTCTGTGGGATCTATATATTGAATACTACAGGACTGAGAAGAGGCATGATAGCAATCAATCTTTCAGGTTGCTCTGATGGTTGAATATCTGAGCAATTCTTTTAAGAATGAGATATGGCTATTAGTTAACTATTTTTTTAAAAGAAGGGTACCATCACTACCATTTAACACATGTCATAAATATAAATCTTATCCATAGATCAGAAAACTTGTTAACGTTTTTGCCAATTTAGAGTATATTCATTTTATCTATGAATTTAGGATAAGGAAAAGTGGCTACCATGGAGATTTGGGTTCACCTGGTCCTACAATACAACATCCCTGTAAATTCCACTTATCTCTTGGGACTCATAAGCTCCACTCAAACCAGCAGGCCACAGTGTAGTTCTAGATACCCAAAGATTAATGCTAGATTAGACCCAGTGTCCAATAATTCTCAACCATTCTGTATACTTTTCCTTTCCCCAAAGCTTAATTAGGCAGGTAATAAATACAAGATCATTGGTCCTTTTGGACAAGTTTTGAAGAAAAGATCACAATATGAACATGTGGCTTTTGAGCAGGGATTGCTCTTCATTTCAGGATTTGGAAATAAGCTATGACTCAGATACATGAATTTAGGGAAGTATTGTGACTCTGTAATGTAATGTATCAAGTCAGGCTTTGGTTAACTATATTATATAATAAAATATAAAAATACTCCTAATAATAAAAGTTACTTTGATTTATAAACCAAATAGTTCCTTACAGGGTGGCCTAATAACTTCTTTCCTATGGATCCATGATTAATTGAATTCTCTCAGAGATTTCCAAGCTTAGGCTGTTCTTGGAGATTGGATGACTGTGCTATTCTTGCTGCCACATATTAGTCACATCAGCTGTGCTTCTTTTTAAACATGTCTATGTTTCTTATCCCTGAACTCTGATGTTTGTGATCCATCCAGCCACACTAAAATCAGAGAGCCCATTTCAACTGAAACTCCTTGCTATATCTTTCATGGGTGCATTTTTTGAAACCTGTGCTTCTCTCGCAGATCTTGTCCTAAAGGTCTTGGTGAAAAAAATTCATTCTAATACCTCTCAGAGAATATTATCAGGCAATATTTTCAATTAATGTGCTAAAATATATCCAGCATTTCACAGTCTCTCTGAATCTGGAATTTGAATCCCAATATATTCAATTACCATGTGATTTCTGTCTGTTCAATGTTATTTAGTCAATGAATTTGTATACAGGTTTACACTAGAAAACTGAGTCATCTAAAGAACCACAAAAGGGAGGGAGCTCAAGATGGTGGAGTAAGAGGACCCTGAGCACCCTTTCCCACACAAACATCTCAAAAACACATCTAGATGTGGAGCAACTCTCACTAAAAACAATCTGGAGACGGGCAGAAAGGCTGTTTTACAACCAAGCCTGTAAAGAAAGATCCACACAGAGTCTGGTAGGAAGTAGGGAGAAACGATTGGGTCAGGACTCACACTCCTTGCAGAGACACAGAAGAGGGAGGGGATATTACAGGAATGGGGATCTTCTCTGGGAAGTGAGGGGTTCAAGCCACATATTGGGCATCTCGGCTCTGCAGTCCAACACCAGGAAAAAGAGCTCCATTAGGTGGTTTTGAAAAACAGTGGGACTGACAGGAGGGCTGTAAGCAAGTGGGACTCTGCTCATGAAGAGAGGACACACAAACTTGGCTTACCCCCGGGAAGAAGGCAAAGGAAGCAGATTGAAAAAGCCTGGGGCTCTTTCTGGTTTACCGCACCTGCTTCAGCATACACCCCAGCCTCTCTTGCTCTGGCACAACTCTCCACTAGAGCAAAGGCTGCTGTTGCCAAGGGGAGAGTGCACACTTAGAAAGAACAGAGACTCAGACCTGACCTGCCTCTGAACAGGGTGAAGGCAGCCGTTGGCAGTGCTTATGTGAAGGCAGCTGATAGGGAGCAGCCTGGGGCTCTGACTGGCTTGCTCAGACTGTCCCAGTGCACGCCCCAGTCCACACCAGGTGCCTGCTCTAGCCCCTCTTGCCCCAGTGTGGCTGTCCACTAGGGTGCAGGTGCCATTGCCAGAGGGAGAGCATGCACTTAGAGGGAGTGTAACAAGCCTAACCCTCAGGATTTCTGCTCCAGCACCTTGAGCCCCAATCCCACCCCTGATAGGGCACTGACAGTGATTGAGCAGAAGAGAAACCCCTGTTCACACCTGGTTCTGGCTCTAGCCTCCCCAACTTCAGCCCCACCTCCCACCAAGGTGATAGTTGCCAGCACATCCCAGGGAAAGATGTGACCCATGCTCACTACTACAGATCTAGCTCTCCCACCAAAGCCAATGGGCACATGAAGACTGCATAGGGATGCTCCCATGCAAGGACACACCTTCAAGGCTGGGGTAGTTAACTGTTTCACCTAATTTCATAGAAACAGAGAAAGTTAAACAAAATGAAAGGAAACAGGAATTTGTTTCAGATGAAAGAGCAACAAAAACTCCAAAAATATCCCTGAAAGAAACAGAGATAAAGAATTTACCAGATGCAGAGTTCAAAGCATTAGTAATAAGAACATTACCTGAACTTGGGAAAAGAATAAATGAACACAGTGAGAATTTTAACAAGGAATTAAAAATAAGAAAATAATCAAACCACAGGGAAGAGACTAAAAAAAGAAGAAAAGGACAAAGAAGAATTACAAAAACAACCAGAAAACAAGTAACAAAATGGCAATGAGGACATACCTATCAGTAATCACTTTAAATTAAATAATCCAATGAAAAGACATAAGGTAGCTGATTGGATAAAAACAAAAATTATATGTTGCCTACAAGAGACTCACATCAGAGCTAAAGACACACACAAACTGAATATAAGGGAATGGAAATATATTTCATGCAAATGGAAACAAAAAGAAAGTTAGTGTAGCAATACTTGTATCATACAAAGTAGACTTTAAAACAAAACCTATAACAAAAAACAAAGAAGGGCATTAAATAATGATAAAGGGATCAGTACAGGAAGATGCTACAACCTCTATAGGTTAACCCATTTGCATATAATATAGGAACATGTAAATACATAAAGCAAATATTAACAATCATAAAGGGAAATTGACAATAATACAATAATAGTAGGGAACTTTAATACCCCATTTCAATGGACACATCATCCAGACAGAAAACCAATAAGGCAACACTGACCTTAAGTGACACACTACACCACCTGGACTTCATAAATATCTACAGGACATTCTATCTAAAAACAGCAGAATACATATTATTTTCAAGTGCACATGGAACATTCTCCAGGATAGGTCACATGCTAAGCCATAAAACAAGTCTCAATAAATTTAAAAGGATAGAAATTATATCAAGCATTTTTTCCAACCATAATGATATAAAACTAGAAATCAATTACAAGAAGAAAAATAGGAAAAGCACAGACATGTGGAGACTAAAAAACATGCTACTAAATACTCAATTGGTAAATGAAGAAATCAAACAGGAAATTAGAAAATAACTTGAGACAAATGAATAAAAACAAAATCTCTAAGGGACGCAGTAAAAGAAGTTCTAGGAGGGAAGTTTATAGCAATAAAGACCTACCTCAAGAAAATTGAAAAATCTCAAATAGACAACGTAACACACCATCTAAAAGAATTAGAAAAAGAAGAACAAACAAAGCCCAAAGTCAGCAGGGGTAAGAAAATAATAAAGGTCATAGGGGAAATAAAAGAGACAAAAATATCAATAGAAAAGATCAATGAAATCAAGGGCTGATTTTTTTTTTGCAAGATAAATAAAATTGATAAGCCAGGCTATCAAGAAAAAAAGAGAGAGGGCACAAATAAACAAAATAAGAAATGAAAGAGAAAAAATTTACAACCAATAACACAAAGATACAAAAACTCATAAGATAATACTATGAAGAGTTATAAGCCAGCAAATTGGAAAACCTAGAAGAAATGTATAAATTCTTAAAAACATACAATCTTCCAAGGCTGAATCAAGAAGAAAAAGTTAATCTGAGCAGACCAATCACTAGTAGTGAAGTTGAATCAGTAATTGAAAAACTCCCAGAAAACAAAAGTCCAGGACCAGACAGCTTCACAGGAGAATTCTACCAGACATATAAATATCCATCTTTCTCAAACTATTCCAAATAATTGAAAAGAAGGGAATACTCCCAAATACACTCTACAAGACCACCATTACCCTGATACCAAAACCAGGCAAAGACACTACAATGAAAGAAAATTACAGGCCAAGATCTCTGACAAATATAGATGCATAACTCCTCAACAAAATATTAGCAAATCCAATTCAACATTATATAAAAAGGATCATACCCATGATCAATTGTGATTTATTCCAGGGACATAAAGATGGTTCAATAATTGCAAATCAATCAATGTGATACACCACATTAACAAATGGAAAGACAAAAACCACATGATCATCTCAATAGACTCACAGAAAGCATTTCACAAAACTCAACACCAATTCATGATAAAAACTCTCATCATAGTGGATATATAGGGAACATATCTCAACATAGTAAAGGCCATTTATTACAAACCCACAGCTAACATCATACTCTATGTTGAAAAGCAAAAAGCTTTTCATCTAAAATCAGGAAAAAGAAAAAGATGACCATTCTCACCATTTCTATTTAACATAGTAAGAGAAGACCTAGTGAGAAATCAAGCACACACACACACATACAAATAGAAACATCCAGATTGAAAGGAAAGAAGTAAAGCTGTTACTATTTGCAGATCACATGACACTATGTACGGAAAACCCTAAAGTCTCCATCGAAATACTATTATAACAAATAAATGAATTCAGTAAAGTTGGAGGACACAAGATTAATATACAGAAATCTGTTGTTTTTCTATACACTAATAGTGAATTGTCAGAAAGAGAAAGCAAGAAAATAATCTTGTTTAAAATACCATCAAAAATAATAAAATACCTAGGAATAAACTTAACCAAGGAGGTAAAAGACCTATACTGTGAAAACTATAAAACATTGATGAAGAAAATTGAAGATGAGACAAAGAAATGGAGAGAAATTCCATGTTCATGGATTGGAAGAATTAATATTGTTAAAATGTCCATACTACCCAAAACAGCCTACAGATTTGATGCAATCCCTATCAAAATACCCATGATGTTTTTCACATAGCTAGAACAAATAGTTCTAATATGTATATGGAAACACAAAATACCCCAAGTAGTCAAAGCAGTCTTGAGAAAACTGAACAGAGCTTGAGGTATCACATGCCTTAAGCTATGGTAATCAAAGCAGTATGGTACTGGCACAAAAACAGACACATAGATCAGTGGAACAAAATAGAGCACCCAGAAATAAACCCAGTCATATATGGTCAATTAACCTAATTGACAAAGAAACCAAAATATATAATGGGGAAATGACTGTCTCAATAAATGGTGCTGGGAAAACTGGAGAGCTACCTGTAAAAGAATGAAATTGGAACATTTTCTCACACTAAATACAAAAACTCAAAAATGGATTTAAGACCCAAATGTAAGACTGGAAACCCTAAAACTCCTAGAAGAAAATATAGACAGAACACTCTTTTACATAAGCTATAGCAATATTTTTTTGGCACTGTCTCCTCAGGCAGATGAAACAAAAGCAAAAATAAACAAATGAGACCTAATTAATCTTAAAATTTTTTTCACAGCAAAGGAAATCACTGGGGAAATGAAAAGACAACCTACTGAATGGGAGAAAATATTTGCAAATGATATGACTGATAAGGGGTTAATATTCAAAATTTATAAACAGCTCAAACAACCCAATATCAATAAACAAACAACTCTATTAAAAGTGGACAGAAGACCTGAATAGACATTTTTCCAAAGAAGACATACAGATGAGCAACAGACACATGAAAACCTGCTCAACATCATGTATCATCAGGGAAATGAAAATCAAAACTACAATGAGATATCACCTCACACCAGTTAGAATGGCTACCATCAAAAAGACAACAAATAACAAATGTTGGTGAGGATGTGGAAAAAAGGGAACACTTGTGCACTGTTGATGGGAATGTAGATTGGTGCAGCCATTATCAAAAACAGTATGGAATTCCCCAAAAAACTAAAAATAGAACTACCATATAATCCAGTAATTCCACTCTGGGTACATATCTGAAGAGAATGAAAACACTAATTCAGAAATATACATGCACCACTATGTTCACTGAAGCATTATTTATAACAGCCAAGATACAGACGCAACCTAAATGTCCATCAACAGACGAATGGATAAAGAAAATTTGATTATATATATCACATATATGTGTACACACACACACACACAAACACATACAATGGAATATTACTCAGCCAATAAATGAATGAAATTCTGCCATTTGCAACAACATGGATGGACTTAGAGAGTATTATGCTTTGTGAAATGTCAAATAGAGAAAGACAAATACTCTATGTTATCACATATAAGTGGAATCTAAAAAATAAAACAAATGAATATATATGTAATAAAACAGAAACAGACTCACAGATGTGGAGAACAAACTAATGGTTACCAGTAATGAGAGAGAGGGGAATAAGGGGAAGATAGGGTAAAGGATTAAGAGGTACAAAATAATATGCATAAAATAAAAAAGTTACTAGGATATATTTTACAGCATGGGGGAAAAGCCAATATTTTATAATAACTTTAAATATAGTAAATTTATAAAAATATTGAATCACTATTTTGTACACCTGAAACTAACATAATATTGTAAATCTACTTTAATTAAAATAAATAAAGAACCACAGGATTTCTAGTAAATGTACCTATACAGGTAAATTCAGTCTAATCTAACATGTTTGGTTGCTTTAGTCAATATCCTCAAAATCATTATGAAAAAGTGTCCTCAAGATGTTAAAATACATTAATAAGTTTCTGCTACTTTTTGTGAGTGAAAACTCATTCTTCATTTTAACTCTACATTTTACTTTAGACTATGGTGATTCAGATTTTGTTTACTTTTGCAATTTGGTGGTGGAAGTGTTTACTTGTGTTAAAAAACTTGAGACATAGAGTTGCTTTTCTTACTTTGTAACCCTCCCAAATTTTCTTGTTAAAGGGTAATACAGAACAAGTATGTAGTTAGCTCACAGCTAAAACGTGAAAAGCAGGATATGCCTCACTTTCTAATTTGAAAGACTGTAAGCAAACCCAGTGGAGGATTTGCAATCAGTGGCATTCCAGGAGAAACTGAATGCCTTCCCACCATCTTCACTCACTCCCTTGTTTATATAAAGAGCGAAATATCTTGCCAGGGAATCAGAATCTTTTCCTTCCCTTTTCTGCCCTCCCCCTAATTTACAGTTTATAATTTGTCGCTTATCTGAATATCTCTAGGCCATATAAACAGCAGAACTTATAGAGGATAAAGTAGAAAAATTTATGTATGGCAACAAGGAATATTTTTGCCATTTGATGTAGAAAAATTTCATGAGTTCAAATGGATTGAGAAGAATCTGTGGGAGGCATCCAGATCTTAAAATGCCTTTTCAATTTTTCAAAGGGATCATCCACACGAGGGGAAAAGCACTGTAGCTAAGAGCCTGTTGCATGAGGTGGATCAGAGTCTGGGGTTGCTTTGGATGGGAAAGAAGAAGCTTGCCTTCATCCCTCACACCAGGTGTCTGCATGGGCAAGGAGTGTTTGAAGAGTTCCCACAAAACCCAGCAAATGCACCCCCCACTATATTGCTGGCGCTTGTATGTCAGTAGCACAGATGAAACTGACAGGTCATCAGTATTATGCAGAGGTGTAACTACCACCAACAGGTGGGAAGAAGATGCAGACAGCTATTGTCCATTGTTCTACAAACTATTACTAGAGTAAATCAACAGGACAGAACACTAACCCAAAAGAGGAAAATCAGAGGAAGGAGTTAAATCAACACTCTCTTCCTTCCACTAGTAGTTCGCTGAATTTAGTTCTTAAAAATAAAAGAAATACTATTATGCACTAGCAGATGTTGAGATGCCACTGAATGGCAATTTTATATTTTTCTCTGCCATACTCCTGCCCAGCCCAAGGCACATTGCAAGGATGCTCATAAAAGCAAAGTTGGAAGCACAGGAGGATACTATTATTTATCCTACAGTTTTGATGACAAATGACCTACCGACCCCATGGCTTCTAGCAGGTGAACAATCCCAATAGACAACCTGTGAAAGACTTGCCCTGGGGAGAAGCTTCTGTATCATCTTAAATTCCCTGTGACATCTTTGTGCCCTGTCTCTGTGTGCCCTGGCACGTGCCTCTTTCTTGAGGTTTTCAGCTATGCAACACTTCATTCATTCAATAAATATTTACTGAGTGCCCCTATGTGCTGTAAACTAGGTACTCTTGGTAGGAGGTGGGTACAATTCTCCCTCCCCCACCCAAGGAGCTTACAGTCAAATGGAGAACACAACCAAGTTAAAAAATGCTTACGTGTGTGATGGGGTAACATGGCAAGTGACTCATGGGAAACACCTGTCTGCTGTCCTGCTGTCCTGACGACATGTAATTACAGCCACCACACCATGATAACAGTAAGACTTTGATGTGTTTCAAACATTTAAAAATATATATTTCTTTTCTACTCTAGCATAAAAAAAAATAAGTTGGATAGGAATTACTTGGAAATGAACTCATGAGTTCAGGCTACTCAATCAAATCTTTTATATTAATTCATTACTGTACTTCCTGAATCTGCACATATATTTTCATTATAATTATTTGGATTTCTTTAACTTTCATGTCCAAATGCTATAAGGAATATTAATTCAATTGATGATCTAATTCATCAAATCAAAAATCTAGCAATCACTTTTCCTTTCAGTGACTTCAATCCTGTAACTACAAAAAGTGTAATATTCTTTTATCACAATGATAAAGTTTCTGTGATTAGAGTGAGAATTTACAGATCTGATTATTCTGTTCTCTTATTTAATCAGCATACAATTTTCCCCCATGATTACATAATTCTTCATTCTCTTCAAATCAGTCTAAGTCTGGCTATTCAATCACACAAAGCTTTTCCCTATAGTAGGCAGAGTTCTATAGGGGATGATTTAATTAGCTACCATGGATTTTTACTTTCACATTCCAGAAAATCAATGAGATTGCCACTGTATATTGTCCCATCTCAGCTCAAGAACAAATTAAAACTTGTTCCCATCATTTGGGTTTATCCATTCTATATTGTTCTCTATATAGTGGTTGCAGACAATACCAATTGTCATTGGGTAACATGTATACAATAAAAGAAATTCAATAAATCTATAGGGCAGCTCACACAATGAAAGAAAAAAACTAAAGAATTCTGTCTCAGAAATAATAAAAACTAGTGTAGTTCCTGGGATGTTGTAATTAATGGACTATTTCTTCATTGTGTTCTTCTAACCAAAGTCAAATTCTTATAAGAGACATTGATTACTTTAGACTGAAAAAAGTGGGGAGCATTATTTGATCCTCAAGTTAAAACTGTAAGCAATGAAATAAGGGTAGTTTCCTAGAGGAAAATTGAAATGGGATCCCAGGTAGGCAAAAGTAAGTAATATAATTATTTTACACAACAATTTAAAATTTTAAAAGAGTTAATGAAAATTTAAATGTCATTATAGAACTAAATCAGCAATAAAAATAAAGATCAAAAGTGACATTGCATAAAAATAATTTACTGGAAGGCTTTAGAAATCATCCAGAATTCAGAAGAGTGGGGAAAATCGAGTTGATCAGTACTTGTAAAAATAGCAACCTTACGTAATGCAGAATCCATCAGCAAAAACATTCTTCAAAATCCAAACAACAAACTGAAAATTTAGCACTTTTGTCTACTTTTATTATTTTTTACCTATTAATGGAAAAAGGCATATTATGTCTAATAAAACTAATTCTTCCACCTGTGTTCTGGATCCAAATCTTACTGACTTTTCAAGGATCATATTCCATTTATGAAATCTCTCTTTTTGGTATGATATGCATAAATATAAACACTTCGTATAAATATCATCTATCTTTTCAATATTTAAACAAAATCAATTTAAACACTACCAAATATTAAAATATAGTAAAAGGTAAAGCCATTGCAAAGGATAGTCAGATGGATTACTGAAGCAGAAAATAAACTTTACAATCTGCCAGAAATATGTACGTGTGTGTCTATTTTTGTGTGCTCCATTATTTTATGAGACTTGTAGAATTTCAACTAGTGAGAAAATGATAGAATATTCAAATAACTGTAGAGACACAATCAATTAGCCATTTGTAATATCAGCTTAACACCAAAATTAATTTCAGATAAAATAAGCATTATAAAGTTAAAATACATAAATGAATAAGTAAATAAACAAGTGAAACCATATTATCAAATGAAAATGAGAGAGCTTATTACATAGCAGTGGGTAAGACTGCTTTAAGTATGACATCTAAGGAAACTCTAAGGAAATTTTTAATTGAAGTTACTCCATAAATTTTAAATTGTTTATATAGGAAAATGTTATGAAGAAGAGTGACAATTAAAGAATATTTGCCTAAGGATTGAAAAGTATGACTCTTGTTGAGACATGATTTTCCGTGCTTATCTCACATTCTGCTTGGTCCAGGTCCTCCGAGCAAGGCACCTACAGTTAAGAATGCTTGTGTAGGGAAAATTCCAGGGTAGTAATGTTTAAGACCTATGTCCCTCCCTGGTCCTGGGTAGTAAGGATAAAGACATTTCCTTCCTGTCCCTGAAGTAGATTTGCATTTTTCTAGGATAATAAATCTAAAGATACCTGCCCCTCTCCCTGGAAGCATTTGCTTACATTTCAGAGTAAAGATAATGTACTTTTTTTCTCCCTCTCTTCTCTCTACATATTTCTCTTGAGGGGAGGTTGTTTGAGCAGGTCATCAGTAGCCCTATATAAGATCAGAGTTTGCTAATTTTAGAGGTCTTTTCCTGTAATATACTACAAGCAGAAAAAAAGTGGGAGAATGCAAGCTAATGAATCAAGAGCCCACATGAAATTTATGTGAAATTATCTGCCAAGAGCCAGATAATGGAGCAATCAGTGATTGTAAATCAGTTGGCAGTTTTGAAACAGAAAGATAGGTGAATTAATGCTTAATAGTCTCAATTTTCTCCTTTAATTGTGTGCATAGGGCACTCGTTGGCTTGTTGGTTAAAAAAAAGTGAGAAGACACTGAAGATGCCATATAGTGTAAAGAAGTGAATTTGTCCTGAATACGTAAAAGGAACATCACCCTATACTGAGTTTACAGATCAGAAATTTTAATAGTCTGAAACTTTTGATTTATGTAATTTTTCATGGAGCTTCTCAGAAGTTAGAGTATAGCAGTGAAGAAACCAGGTATTTCAGTTAATCCAAACTCAAGATTTATTGTATCTGTGTATCAGAAGGAAAAAATAATGATGACACTGTTGTTCGTAAAAGTGACAGCAAAACAGAGGAAATATAGGTAATTCTCTGGTTGAACAGGAAATAATGTGAAATAAAGGAGACTAGAAAAGATGGTGGGATTCTGAGATGACAGAAATTATGAGTTCAGAAAGAGGAAGAATGAGATAGCATGGCTTTTGAATAAGAATAGAACAGTAGTCATTTGAAAGACTGAATAGAAAAGCAGCAAATATTTAACTAGACTCTAGGATCACTCTGTTTACAAGAATGAACAGTATTTATTTGAAAGTTTAACAAGGGAGAAGGTATTCATAAAGAGAACCAAGTTTAACATAAGACAGAAGAACAAGGTGGTACAGAGTACTTTGTGAAAGTAATGCTTATATAGGCATTTCACAGTGGAGAAAGAATTCAAAGAATTTCAAAGGAGCAAGTAGAAAAAAAAATAGGGATTGCTGGAGAGCAACAATTAGGAAATGGCAGTAAACAAGAGTATTGGAGATAAGATGAACTTGCATGTAGAGAAGTGGCAGAGGATGGCAGAAGAAACAATATATGGATAGACTGACTCTAGGAACAAGATGACACACATAATCCTAGAGAGGTCAGTGTATTGAATGTTTCTTTTACAATTTTCATAAAAAAGTTGAACTGGCTCATTGGATTCTCAAAAACTGACTGCAATAATGAAGTCTAAGTGTAATTTCAAGAGTATGGGGTACTGCTAAGGAAAGTCATAATGTCAACTAAAATGTTGTTATACATATTCCAAGATGATTACTATTATTTGCCATTATATTTAAATAAGTTTTTAAAACTTGAAAAACAACCATAAATATAATTACCCAGAGAGTGTAAATTTGTACAGTTGTTTGGAAAATGATTTGTCACTGTCTACTAAAACACAATATAGCACCTGTGACCTAGAAATTCCACTTTTATTTGCCAAAAATGATTACAAATGTTCAGGAAAAAACTACATATAAATGCTTACTGTTGCACCAAAGGACAATCAAAGATAGAATTTAAGCTTTCAATATTTCTAATAAATGGATAAAAAGATGTTATAAGATAGAAAATTAAATGTGAAAACTTGCATAAAAACAGAGATGACATGAGTACATGTGTAAATATTTGATATGCAAGTTATTTCTAAGAAAACAAATTTTAAAACTCTAAGAATTTGAATATATTATATTTAAAAAATTTTGTATTTCAAAAACTCCAAAAGTAAATTGAATTTAAAGAGCAGATTACAAATTGCAAATGTTAGCTACATATATGGAGCTTAAAAATTTCTAACTTTGATATACAAAGTTGTCTTAAAATGTTTATGAAAAGGTAGAAAAATAATATATATCTTATACACACACATAGGAAAGATATATATGATATTGCAATGGCTAGCAAAAGAAATGTGTGTGCAAAATTATTCAATCATTCTGGAAATCAAAAATGGAAAGGAAAACAAGCATAGACTATTTTAGTCTTAAAAAGTTAAAAATTATTGTAACAAACTGTGCTGGAGGACACTGGCATTTTCATGCCTTACTAGTGGTAATACAAATGATGAAGCATTTCTGGAAGGTAATTTGACAGAAAATTTAAAAATCTTGAAGACGTACTTAACTTATGACTGAACAAATCCATTTCATTTTAATTTTTCCAACAGATATTGTCAATATTATTAATACATTATTGTGTCAGTAATTATAATGGTGAAAAATGAGAAGATATTACATAATGCATCTGTAGGTGCTACTTAAATATAGTATTTGAAGTTTTATGGTGAGTGATTTTCTGTTTTTTTCTTCATTGCAAAAATGAAAAAAATATATACATGTAATAACGTAGTTGGTGTATCCACAGCGCTTGGAAGATGAAATTAAATTTCTATAGCAGGGCATATAAAGTACTTCATAATATCTAAGGAAGTCTTTCTAAACTTATCTCTAGCCAGTGCTCAATAAACAGTCTGCCCTAACTGCTTGGGACTACTTCTCATTCCCAGAATTCAGGTACTTATTCATACCATGAGAATATTGATATAGTAACACAGAAAGACAAGGGTCTCCTCTGCCTGGTGTGTGATCACAACCATCAGTACCAACCTGATGGCCTCTTCTATTAAGTCTTCCAATTCTCCTTTCCAAAACCAGTCAGCTCCTGTGTTGCTACTATGGTATCTTGGCTTTCTCTACATCGTGTAAGTTATCTTGTCACAATGCAGTTATTCAAATGCCCTCTCTTTCTCTTTCCTCCCTTCCAGCAAGTAAATTTTGAGCTCTCTGCTGGAGGAGACTTTTTTTAATCCCTGGTGTCTGAAGTTATATTATGTATGTGGTTACTAATATTTGTTTGATGACTGAATAACTGAATGAATGAATAAAAGGAAAGGAAATGTTATTGAAGTAATATCTGCAAGTATGAATTATATATATAAACTTTTGGCCACTAGGATGAGTATTTATGTTTTGAAATGAGACAAAAGAGAGAGAGGGCAAATATACCTTGATATGTTGAGGTGAAAAAGGAGATACATTGAGGGAATGCATTTCAAATTATTTTATTAGCAAAATATAAGGACTGTGATGTTTAGAATAGGGGTTATATATTAAGCATTGTAACTTTTCTTGGTAAACAGTTTAATTGAAATATAACATATACAGAAAAGTTACTAAATCATAATTGTACAGATCAATAAGTTTTTACAGTTTGAATAAAACTGGAGTCTTTTGCTTTCTCTAAAATTATTTAAGACTGCAAGAAAATATCACTCCTATCTTAGCAATGATAGAAAATGGATAATCCTTGAAATTCCAGAATGTCATGAGCCTATCAGAAAGCTGAGTTCATAAGTCAACCAGGGGAAATAAATTCCAATGAGTGACAAGCCCCTTTTGAGTATATTAGGGACACATGAGCTTTTTAATACTTTTGACAGAGCCCAGAATGAGGAGTTGGCTACCATTAAAGTGGGTAAAAATACTAGCTAAATTTTTAACCAGTTATTGAAACCACTCAGCCAGGCTGCACTGTGAGAAATATTGAGAGCAGGACAAGGAACCAGAAAGAGCCCCCATCCCCATTCTCATGGTGTTTCATAGGCATGAAACCAAGCTCTCTCCTTGGACACTATCTTCATACAGAGCAAAAACCTTAAGGTGTTGGGGTAGAGGTAGTAAACCAGGAACATACGTTCCCTTGTTTTAGCAGAAGCAAAGCTATGTGCCTCTTGGCAAGGAAGAGGAAACACTTACAGACCCAATGCTCTGCAGTCCTTCAAAGGGAAGACTTGATACCACTGGGAAAGGTGCAAGAAACTCTCTTATGGCCAATCCCCCTAAAGATACCAGATAGCATTTTACTGTCCCAAGTAGGGGGAGAAAGGTGTGCTGAGAAAGTTCTACCCTTAAGGTTTAGGGTCTGTCTAAGACAGAGGCTGGACCAGGAGAACCAAGTACCTCCTTGACCTCACCATAAGTCCAAAACTGAATAGCAAGCAACAGCAATCTGCTGGGATACAGGCAGAACCTAAAGTGAGAATGTCACCTCTGGCGCAAACATACATCGATTGACAAAAATTGCAGGTCAAACAAGAACACTGAGAAAAACGTATCCACACCCAATGGTTACAAGATCTATAGAGTAGCAACAGTCACTCACTAAAAATAACAGAAGCCAGATCATACTCTGAAGTTAATTCTATCAACAAAAAACCCAAACCTTGTTTAACTACTGACTAGATTGATCAACATCCCTTACTAATAATAACCTGCCAACAGAAAATGTGTGCCTATTAAAATAATATTTATCTTAATTTTGAATCTTCTATACCAAATATCCAGCATTCGGTCAAAAATCATGAGACAATCCAAGAGACCCAGGTGACAAGAAGAGAAAGTAGTCCACAGAATAATACCTGCAGATGCCCCAGAAGTTAAAACTATCATAGACAAAATTTAAGATAACTTTGGTTAATACTTTGAGATCTAATCCAAAAGGTAGACAACTATGCAATATGAATACACCTATGTAACCATCATCCCAATCAAAATATACAATGTTACCAGCATCTTGTAAATATTTCTCAGAATTTCTTCTAGTCAATATCCTTTCAAAAGCCATGACTAATGGCTTATATTACCATAGATACCAGAGATTTGTTTCTGCATGTTTTTGTAATTCACTGTGCAATACACATATTATGCAATAAATACATTATGCAATATTTTGTATCTGGCTCCTTTTGCTTAAATATTATTGGTGACATTCATTCTGGTTTTGCATTTAACAATAGTTTCTTCTTTGTCTTTGTTATTTGGAGAGAACATACAGACGAGAGAGGTAAGGGAGAATGGCAAATCATGGACATTTGTAAGGTTTCTATTGCAATACATGGATAGTATCATTAACCTTAATTGAGAACTCAGGGCAGGGGCTAGCAATTCACATAATCAATGGGAAAAATAAGTTAAATCTCAGGTGCCTTTAATACACCCAAGTACAAATTGAAAATCCATTATGCGAAATAATTCTAGCCAAATGTGTTTCGAAGTGCAGACTTTTAAAACGTTTTGGTCACAAAATAAGATTCACTTTCACTTTTTCATCTTTTAAGCTTTTGAAACAGTAGGTAAAAGATTTAGAAAATGAAGCATTTTCACTGGACTTAACAAATGACAAGACCTTGGTATAATTTAAGTGTTGGAAATTGACACTTTGCAATTTCTGGCATAATACAATAAATTAAACCATTGCAGTAAGCATGTTTGGATTGAATTTAGGGAATAAGAAATCAAACATAGATTATGGTTTAGGGGAATGTATATTTTATAAGGGAAGTAAGGAAGTAGAAACTAGAGAAGACAAATGATAATTGTAGGAAAAAGGGATTTCATGAATCCTGATTTTATGGGAAAAAAAATCAAGAGATTCTTGTGTTCGTCAGGGATATTCAGAGAAACAGGAATAGTAGGAGATATATCTCTCTATCTCTCTCAGTAGGAGATTATATATATATATATCCTACTGAGAGAGATAGAGAGAGATTTGAGGAATTGACTTAAGCAATTACGGAGGCTTGTGTCTCCAACCTACAGTTCAAGTCCAAAGGCTGTCTGATGGAGAATTCCTTCATGCTTTTGTTCCATTCAGGTTTTCAACTGATTGGATGAGGCTCATACACATTTTGGAGGCAGTGTGTTTTACTCAAAGTCCACTGGTTTACACGTTAATCTCATTCAAATACACCCTCACAGAAACATCCAGAAGAATATTTGGTCACATACCTGGGTTTCAAAGCCCAGAAAAGTTGGCATATAAAATTAACCATTACCCAATGCAGGGGGCACGGGTTCGATTCCTGGTCAGGGAACTAAGATCCCACATGCTGCATGGCATGGCCAAAAAAAAAAAAAAAAAAAAAAAAAAAAAAAAAATTAACCATTACAATGGTTAAATTGTCAAATGTTTAAAAAATCCAAATTGCATAAAGACTAAAACTCTTCTAATTGGATTTAATGGTTTTTATTAATGGTTTTTATTTACTGGTTAAATACACTAACTCACCCAAACATAAAAATACACAGATTTTATTTAATCACTTCAAATCCACCGTGATAGTTTCTCACTCCTTTCTCCTCTTCTCTGAGGACCTATACCCTCTAGACATTCATTAAAGCCTGCATTTCTATCATTCTTTGATTTGGTTAATTGAATTCTGAATAACTCAGGGGTAGCATCTGAGTTCTGCATCACATAACCAATAAGTTGTTAAGTTAAAATTCTACCTCCATGTTATTTCTCATATTTATTTATATTCTTCTCTTCTTTTTTAATTGACATTATTTTTTTCCCTACAGGACCATATTATTTTCTAACCTAGAGTATGGGAGTAGCAAAACAAGCAACCCACCTACTATATCTTCACTTTGCAATCTGTTTTTATATAGTCTCTGGATTAAGTTTTTGTAGCAGAATTCTAATCATGTTGCTTACCTGTTATGTAATTTTGCATCACTCCTTATTACTATAAGCTCCTTTGTCAGCAGTTAAGAATCTCTAAGATCTTACTAAAATTAGTCTATAACTCTATATACTATACAATTTTGTTGCTGTTGTAAATCAATTTGTCTTTTTAATATATTTAATGTTTTATTATAGAAACACTATTGCTTTTTGAATGTTAATCTTTTATCTTGCTATGCTAAAGTTATCTTTTAGTTATTTTAGCTCATCTATAGATTCCCTTGAATTTGCTAAGGTGACAGTTATATAATTTGCCAATAAGGTTAGCTTAGATTTCCTCACTTATTTTTCCCTGGTTCATATAACTCTAGATATAAGACTGGTTGAAATACATTTAATAAAAATGTTGAGTACAAATTATATTTTTCACCCTTGTCTTATAGCTCAGTTTAATGGTACTGTATCGTTACCATTAATTATGTTAATGTTTGATAGATATATCAGTTAGAGATGTAACCTTCTATTTATATTTTGAAATTATTTTTATAATAGAGGTTTATTCAATTATATAAAATGTTTTTCTTCTTTTAGAGATAAATACTATTTATCTCTTTTAATCTGTAAATGTATTTTCTACTCTGCACCAAATTTTCATTGGTCTTAAGGTGTTAATATTTTCTACGTCTGACATTGATTTTTGAAATTTTTATTAAATTTTTAAGAATTTATTTTGAGAAAGATGATTGAGTTTTTCTGAAGGGTTAGTGAATTTAATTTGTTTAATTTTTCCATTAATATACTTGGCTTCACAATAGGTAAAACAATCGTGATTTATGAATTATAAAATGTACAACTTGTCCCACTTATCAACAGATAACACTGTTGTGAGTTTCTTGTGTACCCTAAGTTTCTTTTTAATACTTATACAGTCAAAAAATAATGACAGTTGAAAACTGTCTGCACAAAAACCTACACATGGATATTTAAACCAGCTTTCTTCATAATTTCCAGAATTTGGAAGCAAAAGATGTCCTTTAGCAGATGAATGAATAAGTAAACTATGATACATCCAGACAACAGAATATTATTCAGCACTATAAAAAAATGAGCTAGCAAGCCATGAAAAAACATGCGGGAACGTAAATGCATATTAGTAAGTGAAAGAAGTCAAACTGAAAAGGCTACATACCATATGAGTCCAAATATATGACATTCTGGAAAAGGCAAACCTATTGAGACAGTAAAAAGATCAGCATTTAGTTGTCAGAGGCTGAGTGAGGGAAGAGATGAATAGGCAGAGGCCAGAGGATTTTCACGGCTGTGAAATTATTTGTATGATATTATAATGATGGATATGTGTCATTATACATTTGGCCAAACCCATAAAACAGACAACACCAACAGTGAACTCTAAGGTGAGCTATGGTTTTGGGTGATTATGATGTGTCAACGTAGGTTCATTCTTGATAAAAAAAAGGTTAATGATGTTGATAAAGGGGAAGGCTATACATGTGTGGGGGCAGAGGATGCATGGGAACTCTCTGTACCTGCCTCTCAACTTTGTTGTAAACTTAAAACTTCTATAAAAATACATCTTTTTAAAAAAGTGAATGATTCCCTTTTCCCCAAATTTTACACAAATAATAGGACATTATGTACATTGTTCTGAAATTTTACTTTTTTATCTAACACTATAACTTGGAGGGCTTTCTACATCAGAATATAGAAAACAGTCTCATTCTATTTTTTTGAGGAGACAGATTTATTTATTTATTCTTTTACTTTGTATTTTGAGATTCTTGCAGATTCACATGAAGTTGTAAAAAATTATCAGGATATCTCATGTACTCTTGACCTAGTTTCTCCTGATATTACCTGTTTAAATAACTATTGTACAGAATCATAAATGGGAAATTGACATTGATACAATCCACTGGATTTATTTATGTTTCAACAGTTCTAAATACACTCACATATGTGTGCATGTTTGTGGGTATATTTAGTTCCATGTAGCTTATCACATTGTGGAGATTTGTGAGCTCACCACTACAGACAACATACTGAACAACTCTGAGTCTGTTTTATCTGATATAACATAGTCATTTCTGCTTTCCTTTGATTAAAGTTTGGATGATATATCTTTTTCCATATTTCTTTTTACTTTTATTTTTCCTAAATCATTATATTTAAAGTGAGTTTGTTAGTAACAGCATATAATTGGGTTATGTTTTCTAACTTATTCTGCCAATTTTAGACCATTTACATTTATTATATTAATTGATAGGTTCGTGTTTAAGATACTCATTTCATTTTTTTCCATTTGTTCTCTAAAATTTTAATGTATGCTTCCTTTTTATTGTCTTCTTGTGTTTTATTTTATTTTATAGAGTTTCATTTTGATTTATCCCACCTTAATGACTTGGTCAAGCAATAGTTTGTATCAGAGGTGACTTTCTAGGACTGCCAGGGCTAAATTATAGTAATATTTAAACTTCCACTTACGTTTCCTGAACGCTGGCTTCTGGAATACTTACTCGAGGGAAAATCTATTGCTGGTAGGAATGCAAATTGGTAGGGCCACTTAAGATAAGTAAACATTTATCATACAACCAGAAAATTCAGATATTTATCCAGGACAAATAAAAGCATAAGTTCTCAAAAGACATATATATGAATGTTCATAGCAATGTTTTTCATAATTTAAAAAATAAGGCAAAGCAAATGTGCATCACCTCATGAATGGATTAAGACAGTATAATATATACACACTCAGTATGTAAAAGAAACCAACTGTGGATACATGCAACAACATTGATAAATCTCTAAAATTAAAAAAAAACTACCTTTTAAAATATCTGAAAGAGTTAATATATTTCCAAAAGTAATACTGAATAGGAGTCTCTGACATGACCAGGACCAAGTTTTGGGCAAGGGTGCCAAGTAGGAAGAGGTATTTTATCCATGGCCACATTTTACTTGCCTTTCCTCTCTCCTAATTCTTTTTTATATCTTTCCAATTTCTTCCCTTTAGGTCCATTCTTCCTCCCACCTCATCCTCACACTTCCTTTCTTCTTTCTCCTTTATTTCCTTTTCCTTTCTTACCTTTTGCCTTTAATCACATCACTTGATGGGACCCAGCTTTGAAGTAGTTCACATGTATATGTTCAAACTTTTGGCTACAGAAGCTGGGTGTTTGGTTAAATAAAAAAAGAATACTGACTTCCCAGCTCCCAACAGAGGGCGGCCCTTTGAGCACTGTTACAAGCTAAGGGCAAGAGAGACAAAGACAGAGACAGAGAGGAAGCTGATACTTAAGTTTCAGCCTTACTGGTCATTTCCCTAACTTTTGACTCCCTTTTGTAATCTGCTTGCCTTTGATTTCATTTTCTGAGTCCTCGAGTAGGTTTTTCTGTATTTTGTCCAGGGTTTTAAGTTATAGTCAACAGTAGAGATAGGCTACACTGAGCTTTTCCCATCTTGGACAAATATCACCTAGTAATATAAATAACTAAACATTGATACTGTTTTCAACATTTTAAGGAACTTAGTTTTCAAACACTCTTGTGATATCACATAATAGTATTGATCTTCTGAAATTATACACTGTAAAAATGAATCTGAAGTCTGCAATTCACTGCCTAAATTATTATATATATATATTCTGCTTTTCTTTGCATCTTTTCATTTAAAAGAGGCTTAAATATTTTAATCATCCTAATATCATAAATACCAATGCTCTGGTTAGTGCATCTTCTTACATTATATCTTAGTCAATAGCTGCAATCAGGAATTTTTCATAAGTTCATACCATAAAGAATTATAAACATGGAGGTTTACATATCCATATGCAATATTTTTTTTTCTTTTTGCATCAAATTCCACATGGTCCAGTAAGCTTATGAAATATAATCTAAATGCTCTATTAAATAATTTAAAAATTCAACTTCAGTGTGTCTTTATTTTCAGGTTACTTCATTTGACTGTTTAATGAGATTTGATGCTTACAGTACCTTCTTTGTAATCATATGGCTGATAGAGCATGAATAAATTATATGATGGCAAGTACAAGTTGAAATAGTTCTTGTACAATATGCAGATATATTTGGTTATTATTACCTTCAGCTTTACTTGTTAACGTAAATCTTAACTGAAAGAATAGAATTCCTTTTCTTAGTTAATTGCAAATTCTAAGAGGCCTTTTCTTAGCATGCTAAAAAATATTGCTTAAGATTTCATTTTAAAAAAAGAATAAAGCATATAAGCAAAGACAACATTTTATCTCCGTGGAAAATTCCTCACAGAAATAAGGCAACCTATAAAATTGAGTATGAGCATCAGGGAATACCTTTGTATTTCTTAAATAATATTAAATTTAAATATATTTATGAATAAGCTTATAAGTTAGATTTTGTGCTGAAAACTTTATGAAAAAATGTCATTAAGCCATTCACTTATATAAAGAACATATTTTTAAATATAATTTAAAGGTTATATTTTGGTTCCTTTTTATTAAAAGAAGAAAGTGAAATTTTGTTTACATAGTTAGTGTATATACCCTCTTACTGGGAAAATATTTAATTATATATTTAAATATATATTTATATTTTAATACACAGTTGTGTATTTTAAAATATATATCTTTTATATTTATATATTTAAGTATATTTATATATATTTAAATCCAATAATGTCTTAAAATTCTTCAGTATTTCTTCAATAACTTGCCCATTAGCTGGTACTCATTTGACTGAAACAGTTCATAGTACCCAAGGAAACTCTGTATCCATTTTTTAAAGTAGCTGTATGGTACATTTGATTTTAAACTCAGGAGAGTCTAATTTTAGAGACAACCTTTGTGTCCTCCAAAACTTGGGGCAGAATTTAAACCAAAAATTCCTAATTGAATCCACACTCACCTTCCTGCCACTTCAAACTTCCCAAAGAAGAAAGGCTATGTTTCTTGATGGGCCAGACAAAACAGTCATTTTGATGATTCTTGGACCATTTGCCTTTTACCCTGTTAGGGAATAAACATTTTTGAGGGTGGTATTCAAACTGGGATATTGCAACCTCAGTATGTGCAGGCTTATAAGGGTACTTGTTCCAAGATAACCTTAAGGGATAATTTCCAGATCTTTGGCTTCCACATGTACTCTTAAAAACAGGTCTGCCTTAGGACATACCTGAGATAGAGAAGGATCTCTTCTAACATTTCACAACCACCCTTTCCTACTTGGTAATAGAACGATGTAACTCTCACTGAACCTGCCTTTAGTATATGGAATTACCTCTGGGGATTAAAACATCCAGAACAACCAATGAAGTGATCATTTGAAATATTGTTACAGGTGCAGGTAAAGTGAATTACAGGTCTTCTTAATCAAACCAGTTTCCAACATTTTGTTTTCACTAGAATGGGTTGAGAGCCCATTCCAATATTCTTTATTCTAGTTAATAACTCATTGACCTGACTAAAAACCCATTTTAGATATTCAGTAAGATAATTACCTTACTGAATGTCTGTGATTTTTTTTGGGGGGGGGGATTGTTTTTCTTTTTTGTAAACTTAGATTTAACATTAGCTGACCACTTCCCAACAATGCATTTCTTTTTTTTTTTTAAGATTTTTTTTTTTTTTTTTTTTATGTGGACAATTTTTTAAAGATTTTTTTGAATTTGTTACAATATTGCTTCTGTTTTATGCTTTTCTTTTTTGGCCACACGGCATATGGGATTTTAGGTCCCCGACCAGTGATCGAACCACACCCCCTGCATTGGAAGGTGAAGTCTTAACCACTGGACTGACAGGGAAGTCCCCCAACAATGCATTTCTGATCAGAGTGTTAACAGGACAAGCTTACACCTACAATGTTAATTTTTGATTAAAGCTTAGCCTAATATCACACTCTGTGTGCTGAAACATTTTGCAGTAAATTGCAGAGATTATAAATTCTATTTAGAAGGTCTATAGTGTCAATATACTACCACTACTTATCTATTATAACCAAATTTAGCCCAGTTTGTGAGACTTATCACAGGGTACTACACCTTAAAATGAGTTTTGAAATGCCCAAAGATGTTCCTTTTTATATCAGAGAAAATTTGGAAATGATATAAATATCAAAAAAAAATAGGCTTAAGTGATATGTGATATTTCTACTTGATGGATATTTTTAATGTATATACAACATTCAATATAATGTGGAAAATGCTATTGTTTTAAAATGCAAATGTTTTAATACTTCAGAAAGAAGCAGATATTTTCAAACATGAAAGAACTCAGAAAAAATTTTCTAGTGACTCTGAGGTTTTTAACGTAAACATTGACATCAATTAGCGTTTTTTTTTTTCCCCAAAACTGTGTATTCATTATTTCTCTTTAATTAAAAAAATATATTTTAAGTTTTCAAATAATATCAAAGCAATTTTCAAATTTTAAGTTTAGTTTGATTTTGTTACTTTAGAAAATCTTGATCATATTTAGAAATTACTTTTATTGTTTTACTTAATTTTTTAGTAAATGAGTATTGAATTTTTATCAGAATAATTTTCTGCATTTATTGATATGATCATGTTTCTCTCTATTTTTTTTTTGGATAAAATTAATTAACATAATAACTTTCCTAATGATGAATGTTCCTTGCATTCCTGTCTGTGACTTACTTGGTCTTTGGACATCATTCCTCTGATAGGCTGCTAAATTCCATTTGCTGTACTTTCTAGTTTTTAATCTATATCAATTATCAGTTTATTTTCAGACAATCTTTAATATTTTCAGTACCAATAGTATGCAGGTATCACCTTTTTTTCTTTTACTCATCTAAAATATTTTAAGTAACATTCAGAAATATCTTTATGGGAACTGAAGTTAAAGCCACTCAGAAAAGTTCCCTTTAAGAGTAAAGGGACTGGGGCTTCCCTGGTGGCGCAGTGGTTGGGAGTCTGCCTGCCGATACAGGGGACACGGGTTCGAGCCCTGGTCTGGGAGGATCCCACATGCCGCGGAGCAAATGGGCCCGTGAGCCACAATTACTGAGCCTGCGCGTCTGGAGCCTGTGCTCCGCGGAGGGAGAGGCCGCGATAGTGAGAGGCCCGCGGTGGCGCACCGCGATGAGGAGTGGCCCCCGCTTGCCGCAACTGGAGGGGGCCCTCGCGCAGAAACGAAGACCCAACACAGCCATAAATAACTAAAAAAAAATTAAAAAAAAAAAAGAGTAAAGGGACTTATGTTTAAGTCCTGGCTCCGTGTCTTGGCCCTTTCCTCCAAATGCAGTATTCTTTTAGGTAAGTGAAGAATCATTCCTTCAGTTCATTCAGGTTCTGCTCAAATATAAATTCCAGAGAAAAACTCTTCCTGGTCTATCTGTTTTGTACAATATGGTAACCACTATCATTATGTACCTATTTAATGTTAAACTAAAAATCACAAACTTAGTTTCTCTGTCTCACTAGCAATGTTTCAAGTACTCAGTACCAGAGTTAGTGGATAATATATTGGATAGGACAGATATAGAATATTTTTATCATTACAGAGAGCTCTACTGGGTAGTTCTGCTCTAGGTCCTTAACCTATTTTATTACTTCTTGTCACTATCTGCTTTTATATTGCAAATCTATTTCCAATTATTTGTTTTTATTATGATAGGAAGCTTTGCTTTAACTACTACTCTCCCTTGTTTCTAAAATAATATCTACTACAGAGAAATTGCTCAGTAAATATTTGTAGAATGAAAAGTCAGAAATTCTTCATTTCTCTTGTATTTTCTTGCATCCCTTATGTTATCATTATCTGGTCCTTAAACAGGCATGAGAGCTATGCCCTTTGCCATTCTAGTCTAGAGCATACATAAGTATTTTCCTGACTGTTTTTTTTTAACTCTATCTTCTGCTTGGTCTTCTAAGCACCGTGCCTTATACACTAAGGGAGACAATATCTCTAGATGTTAATGGATAATGTGAAGTGCTGCAGTAAACAGATGACCTAGAGTGGAGGATTGCCATACTTAGATCAGTGCCTGGGACATAGCAGAGGTGAAACACAAAGCAAAATAATGAACAAAAAACAAAAGCAATTAACCAATGCAAACTTTAAAAGAAAGTATGCAAAATAAAAAGTTACTTTGTGGATTTAAGAGTTTTTAAACCTATTGTTCTTTCCACAGGTCATGGCCAAATCATGTGTCCCTGACAAATCTTTGAACTCCTGTCAAATGGATGATAAGAGAAAAGGTAGCAAAGAGGACAGCTTGAGCTCACTTGGTGTTAGAATACAGAATTCTTTATATTCTATTAGGAATTTTAGACCTACTTGGAGAAGTATGACATTTAAGAGGATATATTTTCTCCCACTGACTCCTGTCATAATAATACACTTTGTAAACTATAAACTGCACAATGTATTACTATTTTTTTTTTGCTCTAAATGATCAATAATGTTATAAGAAAGTTTTTAAATGAGAAAAATTACATTTACTCAAATTATCTGTGTACTTTTCATTTTTTCCAAAAAAAAAAAAAAACACATTTCCACTGGCTATTATTTTCCTTTATCCTGAATAACATTCTGCAAAATTTCTTGTGGTGTTAAATTAATGAAAAGAAAAACAGGAAATTAGAGAAATTAGGACAAGATGGAAAAAACAGAAAATGACAGCTAGATAGTATATTTAAATTCATAATTAAATGAATATAAATGGACTAGTGATTCTAATTAAAAGGCAGAGATAGTTAGACTAGGTATAAAAAGAAGGATCAACTACTTGCTGTGTATACAAACCCACTTGTAATACAAAAACAGACAGGACAAAGTAAAATGGAAAAAAAAAATATGCAAAGATAAGCACAAGAAAGCCAGAGTGGTTATATTAATATCAGACAATATAGTCCCATTAGTTAATAATAAAGAGGAGAATTTCACAATGATAGAGGGATCAGGCCAACAAGAAGTCAGAGCAATCTTAAAAGTGTATGCCAAATAAAGGTGTTCAAAATATATGGAATAAAAATTGATAAAACTTAAAAGAAAATATACAAATGCACATTATAGTAGTTGTATAGTGAAATACTCCTTTTCCTGTAATTGATACAATTAATCTAACAAGTAGACAGAAAACCAATAAGGATATAGAAATCCTGAACAACACAAGGACCCAATTGGACCTAGTGTCATTTATAGACACTCCACATAACCACAGTAAACTGTATATTCTTTTTCCAATGAACATAGTATATTCAACAAAATAGAGCATACAGTGTGTTATAATAGAAACCTCAATAAATTTTAAACGATTATATTATACAGAGTATGATTTCTGACCATATTGAATTTAAATTAAAATTATTAACAGAAAACTATTTAAGAAAATACAGTTATTTGGAAAGTAAGCAACCCAACTCTAAGCAGCATATACCTCAACAGATAAGAAAAGGGAACATTAGAAAATACTTTGAACCTAATGAAAATTAAACACAATTTATTCAAATGAATGTGGAACAATACTGTATTGAATAGAAGTAGAAAGAGAAAACATCATTACTTATTGCTTTGAACACTTGAACATTGTAAATGAGATCATTTTCAGTGCAGCAAGGCAAGAAAAATTATAAAAGGCATACAGAAAGAAAAAAGTAGTGAAAAATCGTAGCTCATAGGGTAATGATTCTATAGATAGATAATATGAAGTAATTTACTAAAAAAAGCTGCTAGAACTAAGACCTGATTTATCAAGATCAGAGAATAAAAGCTCAGTATTCATGCATCAATTGTTTTTCTGTATATTTAGAAATAAAAACAATTAAAAAGTTAAATTAAACATAACATACAATCCATAACAGCATAAAACATGAGATAAATAGGGTCACATGTACCAAATATTTGCAAACACTTCATATCAATGAGCTAAATATATTACTAAGAGAAATAAAACAGGCACAAAAATTAACTGAAATTTTTCATAGACTAAATTTTAAAAGCTAAACTTAAAAAAAAATCTGATAGAAAGTGTTAAAGAATATCTTCTCAATCTTGGTATAAGAAAATATCTCTTTCTTATTAACATAATGCTGAAATATGAAAGAAAAAAACTGGTAAACTGACAGTTATAAAAAGAATTTAAACTTTTTAAAAAAGACACAGGGAACTTAAGATGTAGGACACAGACTATAAGCTGTGAAGACCAACTTGCCTTTCTGTACTTTCATTCTCAAATTCATTCAACTCTGGGTCCCTGGCATCTAAAAATTCTTAAAGATTTAAAATATCTGACTTTATTTCAATTTATGTCACTCTCAGATTATTTATTAAATGATATATGCCTATAATTGGTAACTGAATATGACATGTATTAAAATGTCTGCTTCCTCTTTAAGATACAATATAGTAGAAAATAATACATGTGTCTGAATGAGGGAAATTAGTATTTTTACTCTTGTTCTGCGACTTATTGACAATGAAACAGCTGGCAAGATTATTAATTCTTTTAGCCTGTTTTAACATTTGTAAGTTTGTTATTAAAAAGTGACAGAGATTGTAGAGAGATGTTTTAAAACACTTAGCATAATCCCTGGAAATATGTTAGCTCTTAATAAATATTAGTTAAAAATATTTCAGTTATCTTTATTTCTTTTCCTTCACTCCTCACCAATTTCTCTATCTTGGAAAAAACAAACACACACACACATTAAGTCTATTGCTTTCTACTTCATATACCACTTTCCTACTCTAGGTCAGTCCTCTCTCCCTTAGATAACTGAAACCAACTCCTTTGCTCAGTCGTTAATAAAGCTGCAGCCACAATGTTCTTTCTAAGAAGCAAAATTTCCCTTCATCACAGAAATGTCCAGTAACTCTTGCTAAAAGTCAAGCTACAACTAACACACAGAGCTTGTAAAGTGCGTTATGATGCGGCCCCTGTTTTTTTAACTTTTCAGTCTTCATTTTAGCTCTCATTCTTATACTTTATTTTCAGCCATATTGAATGAATGTTCACGCCTCTTATTTTTCTTCTGACTAAAAACCTGGAGTCCCTCTTCTTTCCCTGAATGACTCCTACACATCCTCATTGTTCCATCATCTGAGATGTCCTATCATTTTATACTAGGTTAAATGTTCCAGCTATGTATCTCATAGCACCCTGTAATCCCATCAGGGGCTTGTTAGATTATAATAATATTACCATTTAGTCAGCTGACACCTCTAGGAGACTGTATGATTTACAAGAACAGAGACCATATCTAACTTCCTATAGAGAACATCACACATGTGGCCTGGTACCCAGCACATAGCTAATGTTCAATTAATACTTGTCAAGTACACTCTTGTTGAATAATTCCCATAAAAATAACCCCAGAAACTTTGGAAGTTGGCATTCCACAGAATTAGCATCTTTACCAGGGTTTTGTTATTTCATGAAATTTTCTTCCAAGCTCTAGCCACTTGCTAAAGATTTTTGCTTGCTCACTGCTTCTAGGTCTGTTTGGATCTGGAACTTGATATGAGTCTGCTCCTTTAGGTTCATTATATCTAACTTCCTTATGTTCCTAGAAAGCCATAGTCCAGGATTCAGAATCTAGTTATCCTTGACTTTCTATTTTAGCCAAATGTTGTTCTGCCACCACTTATGCTGAGATCCAGTACTAGAAATGACAGTCTTGCCCAGAGATTGAATTCTCACTATCTAGAAAAGAAAGTGGGCAAACCTCTTAAAACCTGTTATATAGCCTACTGAAAAACAAACAAAAACTAGAAAGCTGAACAAGCTAGTTGTCTTGTTACAATGCATCCAATGCACCTATTCCCTGATACTTGGAGATCATCTCCCATTGTATATTGATTCTATAATCTTTTTGCCTACTCTACATCTTATTTTATAGTTAAAATACTAAAGTTCAGAGGTCTCTGGATATTAAGTACACAAACTTGTTTATTACACCCAGGTCTATTTTTTACCCTACACTCCAATTCAGTTTTATATTCATCAGATAGAGTTTAACAGTTGACCTCAAATAAACGTATTTATCTATTATTAACCAGATACATTTTGATAGTTCAAAAGACTATACTGTAGATTTCTCTTTAAGCCATAAGATATTCTACTAAACAAAAATTTATTATCACTATTTTTTGGCTGCAACAACATACATTTATTTTCTCACATTTCTGGAGGCTGGGAAGTCCAGGATGAAGATGCCAGCCAATTCGGTTTCTGGCACAAGCGCTCTTCCTGCCTTGCAGATGGCCACCATCTTTCTGTCACATGACTTCATGCGACTGTAGAAAGGGAGAGCAAGGTGTCCGCTGGCTCCTCTTATAACTACACTGATCCTTTGGGTCAAGGCTCCACCTTAGACCTCACTTAACCCTAGTTACATCCTGGTGACTTCTGTCTCCAAAAACAGTCCCACTGGGATGTTATGGCTTCAACACATGAACTTTGGAGGGACACAATTTAGTCCAGAGCAGAGTAGAAGCTATAGGAAGTGGAATGATCTCTCAGGGAAAGAGGATGGTGATTCCATTTGTGAAGAAATTAAAGCTTGTTGATTTGGTCCAGTTTTCACATATGAAATAGGTGGTGCCTCCTTCTGGCTCTTTGGAGATACAAGACAGGCTAAATGCTCTAGGTCAAAATGATGTTTTAAATTTAGAAAAAAAAAATTTCAACGAAGAAGTACTGCAGTACTACCTGATCTGGTGGTAGTTGAATTCATGGATGCAGAACCATGGTTGCAAAGGGCTGACTGTAAAGTTGTACATGGATTTTCTACTGTGAGGTGGGGTGGTCTCGCCTTTGCCTTGGGTTAGTCAAGTGTCAACTGTATATGAATAATGACAACTCTTCAGGAACACATATAAATCTTAAAAATGTAAAATATTTATTGGCAATATTTTATAGGAATTAAATTATACTGAATAATATTTAACAAATTCACGTTTTATATTTTGTATTTATTTCAAATTGTATTTTCTATTTCCAATTTGTATATTTAATTCACACAGTGAAGATACTACAAGACATTATTTGCTATATTAGAAACAGTATGGTGTTTTTGTCCATTCCATTACCAAATAAGTTTGAACAACATAGAGGTCAATTCTCTTTGCTTCTCTAGTCCTAGAATGCATAATGTTTAATCTTCTGTTAAAGATTTTGAGTTGAGCTTTGTAAATTATAAATGTGTTTTCCCTTCTTGTAACTATTAATCAACATTGCTCTCTTGTTCTCTTTGATTCAAGTTCATTTTCTAAGTCACTTGAGCCTTGATTTACTCACTTTGTAAGTTGAAAAAGTTAATACAGGTGATACACAATAAATCAGGTTTATCTGCTTTAATGTGTAAATTGTTCAGTGAATGCATGGCAGTGCAAAGAGCACCAATATACTCTGGCACTTTGAAGCAATTGCTGTTTAGAGCACAAAATGCAAACCAAGAGAATGTCATAATAATTTTAAGTTTATATTTTATATTCTTAGCTAATATATCTGTTGCCTTATAAATATAATGCTAGAACTTTACATATCTACCATATTTCTCATTTGCTTTGGTTTTTCTAAAAGAACATTTTAATTCTTTATATCTATCAGCTTTAAAGATATTTCTCAGTCTCAAAGAAAATATTACTCCAAAGCAATGTGCTTTGATTTCTGAATTCTTACAGGGATTTTATTGGACCCTAGAGATTTTTGAGATTCAAATATTTTAATTACTTGACAAGCTGTCTTTTCTGAACCTTCAGTTCTTCTTCTGCTCTTGGGAATTGTAAGTAGGTTCTGAGCATCTGTCCTTATCCTCTTTTGTAAATACAAAAGGAAAATATTTATTTAATTTTCAAAGCTACTACCCACTCAAGTATAATTATTGTAAATATATATGATTACTTTTAAAAATAACATTTTCTTTCAATGTTTATTGAATACCAAAGATTGAATTTCTACCTATTTGTGTTATAAACTTAATGTTGAGGTTTTATATATATTCTTTTTTTTAATTCTCTCCCACAATTCCTTTCATTTGGATTCAAGTTCATTTATGATTTGGTTTAAATTACATATGTAAAATTTCAAATATTTGTTTGCCTTCATGAATATTAGAGTTGGTACAATCATCTTGATTGTAATAAAACTAAATGTGTACCTTTTTACCTATAATTTCCTTTTTAAAATTAGTATAAAATCCCTGTGATAAAGGTAAAATTATTTTCATTCTACATATAAAGAAGTTAACCCTAATAATGTAAAGACATGATGTATAGTCAAGCAACTAGTAAGTGATGGGCAGGGATTAAAATCTAAATCTGCTTCACATCTTAGTTAATAAACCATAATAAGCAGCTGATGAATTACAATTTTCTTTTTTGTTTCCATCCTATTCAAAATGGTAGGTTTTCTATCCATAAAGAAATAACAGATCGTAAAAACACAATTCACAAAATAATATCAAACAGTTATGCAAGTAAAAATTACAATGAAGTGTCATCTCATACAAGACAGAATGGCCATAATTCAAAAGTCTACAAACAATAAATCCTGGAGAACATGTGGAGAAAAAGGAACCCTCCTACTCTGTTGGTGCGAATGTAATTTGCATCAATGGAGAACAGTATGGTGGTTTTTTAAAACACTAAAAATAGAGTTACCATGTGATCCAGGAATCCCACTCCTAGGCATATATACAGAGAAAACTCTAATTCAAAAAGACACATGCACCCCAATGTTCATTGCAACACTATTCATAACAACTAAGACATGGAAGCAACCTAAGTGTCCATCAACAGGTGAATGGAAAAAGAAGAGGTGGTATATATACAAGGTAATATTACTCAGCCATGAAAAAGAATGAAATAATGCCATTTGCAGCAACGTGGATGGACCTAGAGATTATCATGCTAAGTGACGTTAGTCAGACAGAGAAAGACAAATATCATATGATATCACTTATACGTGGAATCTAAAAAAATGACATAAATGAACTTATTTACAAAAGAGAAATAGACTCACAGACATAGAAAACAAACTTATGGTTAACAAGGTGGATGGAGAGAAGAGATAAATTAGAAGTTTGGGATTAACATATACACACTACTATATATAAAATAAATGAAAAACAAGGACCTACTATATAACACAGGGAACTATATTCAATATCTTGTAATAACCTATAATGGAAAAGAATCTGAATATATATATATATAACTGAATCACTTTGCTGCACACCTGAAACTAACCCAACATTGTAAATTAACTGTACTTCAATTTAAAAAATGATTAAAATTTTTAAAAATTAAAAAATAAATGAGTTAATGAAATACAAAACTATTATTTTTAAGTATAGTATATCTTTCTATTTTGGATAACTAAAAGGAGCCAATGGTAAATTACCAAAAATAGTGTAAGGAGCTTTAGAGTAAGCGCATGGTCAAAAAGGAAATTTAGGAAACTTTATATTTTATTTATTGTAACAAATTTATATAAGAACTGAGTTTAAAAAGAATGAATAAGATATATTGAAAGAAAGTTGCAATATTAGGAAAATTGAAATAAAACTTTAAAGTGGACAGATAAACACTTGAATATGATAATTTATTATTGCAAACATATTAATTATATATTTAAATTAACTCCATCCAAAATTTTATTATATTTTAGAACATCTTGACATAATGCCTAAATAATTATAAGACAGTATATGAGAAACAGAGCCCAAAGGGGATGATAGTTAGTTTTTAAAACTTATTACGTGAATAATTGAAAACATATATTTTACAAATAAATCTTAATTCCCCTGTCATCATCACTCCAAGTTCATTTCCTCTCCAGAGATAAACACAAATAATAATTTCTGGTCATTTACAGAGAAAATATAAAATATACATGGACATTCTATGGGTTGTCTTTTCATTTTGTTTATGGTTTCCTTTGCTTTGAAGATTTTAAGTTTAATTAGGTCCCATTTGTTTATTTTTTTAAATTTTCATTACTCTAGGAGGTTGATCAAAAAAGACATTGCTGCGATTTAAGTCACAGAGTGTTCTTCCTATATTTTCCTCTAAGAGTTTTACAGTATCTGGCCCTACCTTTAGGTCTTTAATCCATTTTGACTTTATTTTTGTGTATGGTGTTAGAGGGTGTTCTAATTTCATTCTTTTACATGTAGCTGTCCAGTTTTTCCAGCACCATTATTGAAGAGGCTGTCTTTTCTCCATTGAATATTCTTGCCTCCTTTATCAAAGATAAGGTGACCATACATCTGTGGGTTTAACTCTGGGCTTTCTATCCTGTTCCATTGATCTATATTTCTGTTTTTCTGCAGGTACCATACTGTCTTGATTACTTTAGCTTTGTGGTATAGTCTGAAGTCAGGGAGCCTGATTCCTACAGCTCCATTTTTCTTTCTCCAGGTTGCTTTGGCTATTCGGGGTCTTTTGTGTTTCCATACAAATTGTGAAATTTTTTTTTCCAGTTCTGTGAAAAATGTCATTGGTAGTTTGATAGGGGTTGCATTCAATCTGTAGATTACTTTGGGTAGTAGAGTTATTTTCACAATGTTAATTCTTCCAGTCCAGTAACATGGTATATCTCTCCATCTGCTTGTATCAGCTCTAATTTCTTTCATCGGTCTTATATTTTTCTGCATACAGGTCTTTTGTCTCCTTAGGTAGGTTTATTCTTAGGTATTTTATTCTTTTTGTTGCAATTGTAAATGAGAGTGTTTCCTTAATTTCTCTTTCAGATTTTTCATCATTAGTGTATAGGAATGCAAGAGATTTCTGTGCATTCATTTTGTATCCTATTACTTTACCAAATTCATTGATTAGCTCTAGTAGTTTTCTGGTAGCATCTTAAGGATTCTCTATGCATAGTATCATGTCATCTGCAAACAGTGACAGTTTTACTTCTTTTCCAATTTGGATTCCTTTTATTTCTTTTTCTTCTCTGTTTGCTGTGGCTAAAACTTCCAAAATTACGTTGAAAAATAGTGGTGAGAGTGGGCCACCTTGTCTTGTTCCTGATCTTAGTGACAATGGTTTCAGTTTTTCACCATTGAGAATGATGTTGGCTGAGGTTTTGTCCTATATGGCCTTTACTATGTTGAGGTAAGTTCCCTCTATGCCTACTTTCTGGAGGGTTTTTATCATAAATGGGCGTTGAGTTTTGTCAAAAGCTTTTTCCACATCTATTGAGATTATCATATGGTTTTTATCCTTCAATGTTTTAATATGGTGTATCACATTGATTGACTTGTGTATATTGAAGAATCCTTACATTCCTGGTATAAAACCCACTTGATCATGGTGTATGATCTTTAATGTGCTGTTGGATTCTGGTTGCTAGTATTTAGATGAGGAATTTTGCATCTATGTTCATCAGTGATATTGGCCTGTAGTTATCTTCTTTTGTGACGTCTTTGTCTGCTTTTGGTATCAGGGTGATGGTGGCCTCGTAGAATGAGTTTGGGGGAATTCCTCCCTTTGCTATATTTTGGAAGAGTTTGAGAAGGATAGGTGTTAGCTCTTCTCTAAATGTTTAATAGAATTTTCCAGTGAAGCCATGTGGTCCTGGGCTTTTGTGTGTGGAAAGATTTTTAAACACAGTTTCAATTTCAGTGCTTGTGATTGGTCTGTTTTTATTTTCTACTTCTTCCTGGTTCAGTCTCAGAAGGAGGACTTTCTACGAATTGCCCATTTCTTTCAGGTGGTCGATTTTATCGGCATATAGTTGCTGGTAGTAATCTTTCCTAATCCTTTGTATTTCTGCAGTGTCAGTTGTTACTTCTCCTTTTTCATTTCTAATTCTGTTGTTTGAGTCTTTTCCCTTTTTTTTGGGGATGAGTCTGGCTAATGGTTTATCAATTTTGTTTACCTTCTCAAAGAACGAGCTTTTAGTTTTATTGATCTTTGCTACTGTTTCCTTCATTTCCTTTTCATTTATTTCTGATCTGATATTTATGAATTCTTTCTTCTGCTAACTTTGTTTTTTTTTTGTTGTTGTTGTTCTTCTTTCTCTAATTGCTTTAGTTGTAAGGTTAGGTTGTTTATTTAAGATGTTTCTTGTTCCTTGAGGTAGGATTGTGTAGCTTTAAACTTCCACCTTGGAACTGCTTTTGCTACATCCCATAGGTTTTGGGTCGTCGTGTTTTCATTGCCATTTGTTTCTAGATATTATTTGCTTTCCTCTTTGATTTTTTTCAGTGATCTCTTGCTTATTTAGTAGTGTTTTGTTTAACCTCCATTTATTTGTAGTTTTTACAGATTTTTCCCTGTAATTGATATCTAGTCTCATAGTGCTGTGGTTGGAAAAGATACTTCATGCGATTTCAGTTTTCTTAAATTTACCAAGGCTTGATTTTTGACCCAAGATATGATCTATCCTGGAGAATTTCCAGGAGCATTTGAGAAGAAAGTGGATTCTGTTGTTTTTGAATGGTATGTCCTATAAATATCAATTAAGTCCCTCTTGTTTAATGTGTCATTTAAAGCTTGTGTTTCCTTATTTATTTTCATTTTGGATGATCTGTCCATTGGTGAAAGTGGGGTGTTCAAGTCCCCTACTCTTATTGTGTCACTGTCGATTTCCCCTTTTATGGCTGTTAGCATTTGCCTTATGTACTGAGGTGCTCTTATGTCGGGTGCATAAATATTTGCAATTGTTATATCTTCTTCTTGTTATTGATCTCTTGATCATTAGGTAGGTCCTTGTTTGTCTCTTGTAATAGTCTTTATTTGAAGGTCTATTTTGTCTCATATGAGAAATGCTACTCTAGCTTTCTTTTGATTTCCATTTGCATGGAATATCATTTTCCATCCTCTCACTTTCCGTCTGTATGTGTCCCTATGTCTGAAGTGGGTCTCTTGTAGACAGCATATATATAGGTCTTGTTTTTGTATCCATTCAGCCAGTGTATGTCTTTTGGTTGGACCATTTAATCCAGTTACATTTAAGGTAATTATCGATATGTATGCTCCTATTACCATTTTCTTAAATGTTTTGGGTTTGTATTTGTAGGTCTTTTCCTTCTCTTGTGTTTCCTGCCTAGAGAAGTTCCTTAGCATTTGTGTAAAGCTGGTTTGGTGTGGCTGAACTCTCTTAGCTTTTGCTTGCCTGTAAAGGTTTTAATTTCTCCATCAAATGTGAATGAGATCCTTGCTGGGTAGGGTAATCTTGGTTGTAGATTTTTCTGTTTCATCACTTTAAAATGTCCTGCCACTTCCCTCTGGCTTGAAGGGTTTCTGCTGAAAGATCAGCTGTTAACCTTATGGTGATTTCCTTTTATGTTTTTGTTGCTTTTCCCTTGCTGCTTTTAATATATTTTCTTTGTATTTAATTTTTGATAGTTTGATTAATATGTGTCTTGGCGTGTTTCTTCTTGGATTTTTCCTGTATGGGACTCTCTGTGCTTCCAGGACTTGATTAACTATTTCCTTTCCCATATTAGGGAAGTTTTCAACTATAATCTCTTCAAATATTTTCTCAGTCCCTTTCTTTTTCTCTTCTTCTTCTGGGACCCCTATAATTCGAATGTTGCTGCATTTAGTGTTGTCCCAGAGGTCTCTGAGACTGTCCTCTGTTCTTTTCATTCTTTTTTCTTTATTCTGCTCTGCAGTAGTTATTTCCACTATTTTATCTTCCAGGTCACTTATCAGTTCTTCTGCCTCAGTTATTCTGCTATTGATCCCTTCTAGAGTATTTTTAATTTCATTTATTGTGTTGTTCATCGTTGCTTGGTTCCTCTTTATTTCTTCTACTTCCTTGTTAAATGTTTCTTGCATTTTGTTTATTCTGTTTCCAAGGTTTTGGATCACATTTACTATCATTACTCTGAATTCTTTTTCAGGTAGACTGCCTATTTCCTCTTCATTTGTTTGGTCTGGTAGGATTTTACTTTGCTCCTTCATCTCTCTGTATTTCTCTGTGTTCTCACTTTGCTTAAATTACTGTGTTTGGGGTTTCCTTTTTGCTGGCTTCAGGTTCGTAGTTCCCATTGTTTTGTGTGTCTAACCCCTTTGGGTAAGGTTGGTTCAGTGGGTTGTGTAGGCTTCCTGGTGGAGGGGACTAGTGCCTGTGTTCTGGTGGTTGAGGCTGGATCTTGTCTTTCTGGTGGGCAGGACAGCGTCTGGCGGTGTGTTTTGGGGTTTCTGTGAACTTATTATGATTTTAGGCAGCTTTTCTGCTAATGGGTGTGATGTGCTCCTGTCTTACTAGTCGTTTGCCATGGGGTGTCCAGTAGTGGAGCTTGTTGGCTGTTGAGTGGAGCTAGGTCTTAGCACTGAAACGGAGTTCTCTGGGAGAGCTTCTGCTGATTCATATTATGTAGGTCCGGGATGTCTCTGGTTGTCCTATGTACTGAACTCAGCTCTCCAACCTCTGAGGCTCAGGCCTGACACTCAGCTGGAGCACCAAGACCCTGCCAGCCACAAGGCTCAGAAGAAAAGGGAAGAAGAAATTAAAGAAAAACATAAAATAAAATAAAATAAAAAGTTATTAAAATAAAAAATGAAAAGTAAAATTATATTATTAAAATTAAAAAAAATTAAAGTAATAAAAACAGAAGAGAGCAACCAAACCAAGAAACAAATCCACCAATGATAACAAGCGCTACAAACTCTACTAAGATAAACATAAAAATCCATAACTAGTCAGTTGCATGCAGCAAACCCCAAGTCTACACTTGCTGCCAAAGTCCACCTCCTCAATTTTGGGATGATTCATTGTCTATTCAGATCTTCCACAGATGCAGGGTACATCAAGTTGATTGTGGAGATTTAATCCACTGCTCCTGATGCTGCACGGAGAAATTTCCCTTTCTCTTCTTTGTTCACACAGCTCCTGGGGTTCAGCTTTGGATTTGGCCCTGCCTCTGCATGTAGGTTGCCCTCTGCTGTCTGTTCTTTGCTCCGAAAGGACGGGGTTCAAGGAGCAGCTGATTAGGGGGCTCTGCCTCACTCAGGCTGGGGAGAAGGAGGGGTACAGAATGCGGGGCAAGCCTGCAGTGTTAGAGGCTGGTGTGACATTGCAACAGCCTGAAGCATGCCGTGTGTTCTCCAGGGAAGTTTTCCCTGGATCACGGGACCCTGGCAGTGGCGGGCTGCACAGGATCCCAGGAGGGGTGGTGTGGATGGTTACCTGTGCTTGCACACAGGCGTCTTGGTGGCTGCAGCAGCAGCCTTAGCATTTCATGCCTGTCTCTGGTGTCTGCGCTGATAGCCGTGGCTCACACCCATCTCTGAAGCTCATTTAGGTGATGCTCTGAATCCCCTCTCCTCGCACATCCAGAAACAATGGGCTCTTGATTATTAGGCAGTTCCAGACTTTTTCCTGGACTCCATCCCAGTTAGCCGTGTCACACTAGCCCCCTTCAGGCTTTGTTCACGCAGCCAACCCCAGTCCTCTTCCTGAGATCTGACCTCCGAAGCCCAAGCCTCAGCTCCCAGCCCCCGCCCACCCTGGCAGGTGAGCAGACAAGCCTCTTGGGCTGGTGAGTGCTGGTCGGCACCAATCCTCTGTGTAGGAATCTCTCCGCTTTGCCCTCTGCCCCTTGTTGCTGCACTCTCTTCCATGGCTCTGAAGCTTCCCACCCACCCACCCCCTATCTCCGCCAGTGAAGGGGCTTCCTAGTGTGTGGAAACTTTTCCTCCTTCACAGCTCCCTCCCTGAGGTACAGGTCCCATCCCTATTCTTTTGTCTATGTTTTTTTCTTTTTTCCTTTGCCCTACCCAGGTGCATGGGGAGTTTCTTGCCTTTTGGGAAGTCTGAGGTATTTTACCAGCCTTCAGTAGGTGTTCTGTGGGAGTTGTTCTACATGTAGATGTATTTCTGATGTATTTGTGGGGAGGAACGTGATCTCCACGTCTTACTACTCCACCATCTTGAAGGTCCTCTTATAACTGATTCATTTTGCTGTACAGCAGAGACTAACAACATTTTAAATCAACTATACTCAATAAAACTTTTTAAAAAATATACATGGATGTATACAAAAATTATTTTTTATTCTTTGTTCTTTTTCAAAATAACACTTTAGCTATTTTATGTGATTTGTTTTTTTATCCAGTGTTTTTAATTGTTTTTATCCAAACATATAACTCAATTTTGTTTTAACTACTTGATATTTCTTAATATGCATAATATGTATCTTTCATTACATTTTTGGATAAGCAGTTACATTGATTCCAGTTTTACACTATAATATACAATTTTTCATATTGTCAACATTATTTATGTTGACCTTGATCACCTGCCTGAAGAAGGGTTTATCAGGTTTATCCACTATCAAGTTACTCTTTGCCGCCTTTCCATACTGTACTCTTTGGAAAGAAATAAATATGTGCAACATATACTTAAGGAGTGGGGAGCTATCCTCCCTTACCTTGAGGGCAGAGTATCTACAAAAAATATTTGGAATTGATCTGCTTCTCTCTCTTCCCTTATTTATTACATTCATTCATTCATTCATTTAAATCATATAGATTCATGGATATTAATTTTATACTTTGCGTTACAGTTCAATGCTTCCTTTTTTTTTTTTTTTTTTTTTTTGTTGCATGAATTGTTTCAACTTTAGCCATTGAAAATCTTTCAGTTGGCTCCTCTCCCTGTTCCTTTTTTTTTTGATATACCTGCATCAATATGTGCTTTCTCTTTTTCTTCCTCTCTCTCTCTCACTTTCTCTCTCTCTCCATCCCTCCCCTTTTCCTTACTTTCTCTTCCTTACTTTCTGTAACACAACATGCTCCACACTTATGTTTTGTATTTTCTGCCACAGACCTAAAATAAACCATTTTTCTAAAGACTGTTGGTTCCTTTTATTAGAGGAAGACATGTATGTCTATATTTACTTGTGAATATACAGAAATATTTCTATATGTATCTATTTTTTGGTAATCATGAATTCATACTGGCTTCTTCAACTCTAATCCATTACCAGATGGATCATTCTAGATTTTCTCCTTGCTTATCTGTAAATTCACACTCCAAAAGTGAGATATCAGGCTCCCAACACCTGCCTTCCATTTACTTAATTATTCAATTTTATTATTCACAAATAGCAATATTGAAAATTTTAACCCAAACCCCGTGGAAAACATTATCAAATAGAATAGTGTTTACATGCAGTTCCTTTTGCCTATGATCTGAAAGGTTCCACTCATTTTCAAAGTTACTTAGTTAGAACTGTTCTTCACAACTCCCTTCAAAGTTTATTTCATAAATTTGAAATACAGTTAGGTGTTTTTGTCATAGTCTTCATTCTAGCTTGGCATCCCCCAAACTCCTAAATTATTTTATATTAATTTGTATATACTACGGTTCACTCTTTGTGCTGTAAAGTTCTATGGATTTTGATGAATGCATAATGCTATGTATCCACCATTACAGTATCATGTGGAATTATCTCAGAGCCCTGTATTTTATCTATTCTACATGCTCCCAATTTCCATGAATCTTCAAGAATCATTCACTTCAGTATTATATTTATGGGTTTTATTATCTCTGTGGTTTTGCTTTCTCCACAGTATCATATAATTGGAATCATTGTATGTAGCCTTTTCACTGGCTTCCATCACTCAGCAGTATGCATGTTAGGTTCATCCATGTCTTTTTTGTGGTTTGAGTTCTCATGTTTTTAATTGCTGAATTAAGTTCCTTTTATGGATTTACCCCAATTTTTTCATCAAATCACCTATTGAAGGACACCTTGGTTACTTCCAACTTTTCATGATTATAAATAAAGCTTCAATAAACATTCACATGCAGGGTTCTGTATGAAATAATTTTTCAAATCAATTGGGTAAAGATTTAGAAGTGTAATTGTTGGATCATATGATAAATCTATGTGTAGCTTTGTAAGAGTTTGCAAATTTATCTTCCAAAAATCTCTATCATTTTTTATTCCCTCTATATATGAATGACATTTTCTGTTTTTCTAAACCTATGTCAACATTTGGAAATATCAATTTTTGGATTATAGCCATTCTAATAGGTGTGTAGTGGTACTTCACTATTATTTTTCCTTGTAAGTCCTAATGACAAATGAGGTTGAGCATCTTTCCGTATGCTTACTTGTCATCTGTATATATTTTTTGTCAATTATATTTTGCCATTTTTAAAATTTAGCTATTTGTTTTTATATTGTTGAATTTTAAGAATTCTTTACAGATTATGGATACAAGTCTTTTAGCTGGTATTTGGTTTGCACTTTATTTCTCCAAGACTCTGGCTTACCTTTTTATGTTAAATATTTTTCACAGAGCAGAATATTTAAATTTTTAATAAAGTCTAACTTCAAATAACTCAATTTCATTTCTTTTTATGGCTGAGTAATATTCCATTTTATATATGTGCCACATCTTCTTTATCCATTCATCTGTTGATGGACACTTGAGTTATTTGTAGTGAGGTGGATGGACATAGAGTCTGTCATACAGAGTGAAGTAAGTCAGAAAGAGAAAAACAAATACCGTATGCTAACACATATATATGGAATCTAAGGAAAAAAAAAATCATGAAGAACCTAGGGGCAAGATGGGAATAAAGGCATGGACCTTACTAGAGAATGGACTTGAGGATATGGGGAGGGGGAAGGGTAAGCTGTGACAAAGTGAGAGAGTGGCATGGACATATATACACTACCAAACGTAAAATAGATAGCTAGAGGGAAGCAGCCGCATAGCACAGGGAGATCAGCTCCGTGCATTGTGACCACCTAGAGGGGTGGGATAGGGAGGGTGGGAGGGAGGGAGACACAAGAGGGAAGAGATATGGGAACATATGTATATGTATAACTGATTCACTTTGTTATAAAGCAGAAACTAACTCACCATTGTAAAGCAATTATACTCCAATAAAGATGTTAAAAAAATAAAAATAAAAAAAAGTAAAGTCTAACTTTTTTTTTCATAGATTGTACTTATGGTATTGTATCTAAAGACTTATCACTGAATGCAAGGTCAACGAGAATCTGTTTTATTTTCTTGTAGAACTTATATCTTTTTGTGTTTTACAGGTAGGTCTATGTTCCATTTTGAGTTATTTTTTGTGAAAGGTGTAAATTTTGTGTTTAGGCTCATTTTTTTGCATATCAACATCAGGCTACTCTAAAATCATTTGTTGAAAAAAACTATCCTTTCTCCTTTGAAGTGATTCTACTTCATTTCAAAAGTCAGTTGGCTTTATGTATGTGGGTCTGTTCTTTGACTCTCTATTCTGTTCTATTGATCAGCCCAGCCATTCTTTCACCAATGGTAGCTTTACAATCTTTTTTTTTTTTTAACATCTTTATTGAAGTATAATTGCTTTATAATGGTGTGTTAGTTTCTGCTTTAATACAATCTTGAAGTCGAGTAGTATGAGTTCTCTGACTTTGGTCTTCTTTGATATTGTTTTGCCTATTCTTGGTCTTTTGCATTTCTACCTAAATTTTAGATTCAGTTTGTTAATATCCACAATAACTCATTGGGATTTTAATTGAGATTGCTTAGATCAGGTTGGTAAGAACTGATATCTTATCAATATTGAGTCTTCCTATCCATAAACAGAATATGTCTGCATTTATTTACATCTTCATTGATTTTTTTCATTAGAGTTTTATAGTTTTTCTCATTCAGTTCTTGTTCATATTTTGTTAGATTTATATACAAGCATTTCTCTCATTTTTTCTTCCTAAAATAAATTGTACTATTTTAAAATTTTAATTCTAATTATTCATTGCTCATGTTTTGGAAAGAAATTAATTTTGCACCCTGTAGTAATTGCTCTTTAATTTCAGAAGTTTATTTATTTTTCAACTTTTAGGATTTTCTACATAGATAATAATGTCATCTGTGAAGAATAAGAGTTTTAATTTTCCTTATTCAGTCTCTATACCTTTATTTCCTTCATGTACTAAGTGGACCTTTTGGTATGATGTTGAATAACGATGTTGAGAAGGGACATCCTTGCCTTTTTCCTGTTTTGGGGGAAAAATACCCAGTTTCTCATCATTAAGTGTGATATTATGTGGATGTTCTTTATCAGTTTGAGGAAATTCCCTTCTATTTCCTGTTTTCCTTGTGTTAGATTTTGTCAAATGCTGTTTCTGTAACAACTGACAGAAGTGTATGAATTTTTTCTGTAGTTTGTTGATATAATGGATTAGATTGACTGATTTCAATTGTTGAAACTGCCTTGCATATCTGAAATAAATCCTCCTTGATCATGGTATATATTTCTTTGTATACATAATGGAATTGATTCGCTAATATTTTGTTAAGGCTTTGGCATCTATATACATGAGAGATTTGGGTCTGCAGTTTTTCTATCTCGTAATGTCTTTTTCTAGTTTTGGTTTTATAGCTATTATGGCCACATTGAATAAAACAGAATAAGGTCCCTTTTTTCTATTTTCCAAGAGATTATAAAGAATTGGTATCATTTCTTCCTTAAATGTTTGGCAAAATCCATCAATGAAACCATCAGTTACATGTTATTCCTTTTTTTGGAAGGCTCTTGATTATTGATTCAATGGCTTTACTTACTGATTGCCTATGACTTATGCAAATTAGTTATTTTTCATTGTGTGAGTTGTGGTAGCTTGTGTCTTTCAAGCAATTGGTCTATTTTTTAACTAAGTTATTGAATTTTAAAGCATAGAATTGTTTATAGAATTTCTTTATTTTCTTTTGAATTTTTATGGGAACCACTTTTTTTTTTTTTTTTTTTTAATCCGAGTAGCCTGAGCTCTTTATTTTATTTTTAGTATTTATTTATTTTTGACCATGCCACACAGTATGCAGAATTTTAGTTCCCTGACCAGGGATGGAACCCATGCCCTCTGCAGTGGAAGCCCAGAGTCTTAACCACCAGACCACCAGGGAAGGGCCGCATGAGCTCTTTTTTTTTTTTTTTTTATTAGTTATCTATTTTACACATATTACTGTATACATGTCAATCCCAATCTCCCAATTCATCCACCACCACCAGCACCCCACCACTTTCCCCCCTTGGTTTCCATACATTTGTTCTCTACATCTGTGTCTCTATTTCTGTCCTCCAAACAGGTTCATCTGTACAATATTTCTAGGTTCCACATATATGCTTTAATATATGATATTAGTTTTTCTCTTTCTGACTTACTTCACTCTGTGACAGTCTCCAGATCCATTCAGGTCTCTACAAATGACCCAATTCCATTCCTTTTTATGGCTGAGTAATATTCCATTGTATATATGTACCACATCTTCTTTATCTGTTTGTCTGTTGATGGGCATTTAGGTTGCTTCCATGACCAGGCTATTGTAAATAGTGCTGCAGTGAACATTGGGGTGAACGTGTCTTTTTGAATTATGGTTTTCTCTGTGTATATGCCCAGTAGTGGGATTGCTGGGTCATATGGTAATTCTATTTTTAGCTTTTTAAGGAACGTCCATACTGTTCTCCATAGTTGCTGTATCAATTTACATTCCCACAAACAGTGTAAGAGGGTTCCCTTTTCTCTACACCCTCTCCAGCATTTGTTGTTTGTAGATCTTCTGATGATGCCCATTCTAACTGGTGTAAGGTGATAACTCATTGTAGTTTTGATTTGCATTCCTCTAATAATTAGTGATGTTGAGCAGCTTTTCATGTGCTTCTTGGCCATTTGTATGTCTTCTTTGGAGAAATGTCTATTTAGGTCTTCTGCCCATTTTTGGATTGGGTTGCTTGTTTTTTTAATATTGAGCTGCGTGAGCTGTTTATATATTTTAGAGATTAATCCTTTGTCCATTGATTCCTTTGCAAATATTTTCTCCTATTCTGAGGGTTTTCTTTTTGTCTTGTTTGCAGTTTGCTTTGCAAAAGCTTTGAAGTTTCATTAGGTCCCATTTGTTTATTTTTGTTTTTATTTCCATTACTCTAGGAGGTGGGTCAAAGAAGACCTTGCTGTGATGTATATCAAAGAGTGTTCTTCCTATGTTTTCCTCTAAGAATTTTATAGTGTCTGGTCTTACATTTAGGTCTCTAATCCGTTGTGAGTTTATTTTTGTGTATGGTGTTAGGGAGTGTTCTAATTTCTTTATTTTACATGTAGCTTTTACATTATTTTACATGTAGCTCTATGTTAGTTGACCATATGTTGTGGGTTTATCTCTGAGCTTTCTCTCTTGTTCCATTGATCTATATTTCTGTTTTTGTGCCACTACCATATTGTTTTGATTACTGTAGCTTTGTAGTATAGTCTGACATTAGGGAGTCTGATTCCTCCAGTTCCACATTTTTCCCTCAAGACTGCTTTGGCTATTCGGGGTCTTTTGTGCCTCCATACAAATTTTAAGAATTTTTGTTTTAGTTCTACAAATAATGTCACTGGTAATTTGAAAGGGATTGCATTGAATCTGTAGATTGCTTTGGGTAGTATAGTCATTTTCACAATATTGATTCTTCCAATCCAAGAACATGGTATATCTCTCAATCTGTTTGTGTCATCTTTGATTTCTTTCATCAGTGTCTTAGAGTTTTCTGACTACAGGTCTTTTACCTCCTTAGGTAGGTTTATTCCTAGGTATTTTATTCTTCTCTCTGAAATGGTGAATGGGATTGTTTCCTTAATTTCTCTTTCTGATCTTTCATTGTTAATGTATAGGAATGCAAGAGATTTCTGTGCATTAATTTTGTATCCTGCAACTTTACCAAATTCATTGATTAGCTCTAGGAGTTTTCTGGTGGCTTCTTTAGGATTTTTTATGTATAATATCATGTCATCTGCAAACAGTGACAGTTTTACTTCTTCTTTTCCAATTTGTATTCCTTTAATTTCTTTTTCTTCTCTGATTGTCGTGGCTAGGACATCCAAAACTTTGTTGAATAATAGTGGCAAGAGTGGACATCCTTGTCTTGTTCCTGATCTTTGAGGAAATGCTTTCCGGTTTCACCACTGAGGATGATGTTTGCTGTGGGTTTGTCATATATGGCTTTTATTATGTTGAAGTAGGTTCCCTCTATGCCTACTTTCTGGAGAGTTTTTATCATAAATGGGTGTTGAATTTTGTCAAAAAATTTTTCTGCATCTATTGAGATGATCATATGGTTTTTATTCTTCAATTTGTTAATATGGTGTATCACATTGATTGATTTGTGTATATTGAAGAATCCTTGCATTCCTGGGATAAACCACACTTGATCATGATGTATGATCCTTTTAATGTGCTGCTGGATTCTGTTTGCTAGTATTTTGTTGAGGATTTTTGCATCTATATTCATCAGTGATATTGGTCTGTAATTTTCTTTTTTTGTAGTATCTTTGTCTGGTTTTGGTATCAGGGTGATGTTGGCCTCATAGAATGAGTTTGGGAGTGTTCCTTCTTCTGAAAATTTTTGGAAGAGTTTTAGAAGGATGGGTGTTAACTCTTCTCTAAATGTTTGATAGAATTCACCTGTGAAGCCATCTGGTCCTGGACTTTTGTTTGTTGAAAGATTTTTAATTACAGTTTCAATTTCATTACTTGTGATTGGTCTGTTCATATTTTCTATTTCTTTCTGGTTCAATCTTGGGAGGTTATTCCTTTCTAAGAATTTGTTCATTTCTTCCAACTTGTCCATTTTATGGGCATAGAGTTGCTTATAGTAGTCTCTTATGATGCTTTGTATTTCTGCCTTGTCTGTTGTAACTTCTCCTTTTTCATTTCTAATTTTATTGATTTGAGTCCTCTCCCTCTTTTTCTTGATGGGTCAGGCTAAAGGTTTATCAATTTTTCTTCTCTTCTCAAAGAACCAGCTTTTAGTTTTATTGATCTTTACTATTGTTTTCTTTGTTTCTATTTCATTTATTTCTGCTCTGATCTTTATGCTATCTTTCCTTCAACTAACTTTGGGTTTTGTTTGTTTTTCTTTCTCTAGTTCCTTTAGGTGTAATGTTAGATTGTTTATTTGAGATTTTTCTTGTTTCTTGAGGTAGGCTTGTATTGCTATAAACTTCCCTCTTAGAACTGCTTTTGCTGCATCCCATAGGTTTTGGATCATTGTGTTTTCGTTGTAATTAGCCTCTAGGTATTTTTTGATTCCCTCTTTGATTTCTTCAGTGATCTCTTGGTTATTTAGTAACATATGGTTCAGCAACCATGTGTTTGTGTTTTTTCCCCTGTAATTTATTTCTAATCTCATAGTGTTGTGGTGGGAAAAGATACTTGATATGATTTCAATTTTCTTAAATTTACTGAGGCTTGATTTGTGATCCAAGATGTGATCTATCCAGGAGAATGTTCCGTGCGCACTTGAGAAGAAAGTGTAATCTGCTGTTTTTGGATGGAATGCCTTATAAATATCAATTAAATATATGTGGTCTATTGTGTCATTTAAAGCTTGTGTTTTCTTATTAATTTTCTGTCTGGATGATCTATCCATTGGTGTAAGTGGAGTGTTAAAGTCCCCTCTATTATTGTGTTACTGTTAATTTCCTCCTTTTTTTTTTTTGGAGGTTTTCTGGCCTTATTTATTTATTTATTTTTGGCTGTGTTGGGTCTTCGTTTCTGTACGAGAACTTTCTCTAGTTGCGGCAATCTGGGGCCACTCTTCATCATGGTGCATGGGCCTCTCACTATTGCGGCCTCTCTTGTTGCTGAGTTGAGGCTCCAGACACGCAGGCTCAGTAGTTCTGGCTCATGGGTCTAGTTTGTCCACGACATGTGGGATCTTCCCAGACCAGGGCTCGAACCCGTGTCCCCTGCATTGGCAGACTCTCAACCACTGTGCAACCAGGGAAGCCCAATTTCTTCTTTTATAGCTTTTAGCAGTTGCCTTATGTATTGACTTACTCCTATGTTGGGGGCATATATATTTATAATCGTTATATCTTCTTCTCGGATTGATCCGTTGATCATTATGTAGTGTCCTTCCTTGTCTCTTGTAACATCCTTTATTTTAAAATCTATTTTATCTGATAGAGTATGGAGTATTGCTACTCCAGCTTTCTTTTTATTTCCTTTTGCATGGAATATCTTTTTCCATCCCCTCACTTTCAGTCTGTATGTGTCCCTAGGTCTGAAGTGGGTATCTTGTAGAAAACATATATATATATGGGTCTTCTTTTTGTATTCGTTCAGTTAGCCTGTGTCTTTTGGTTGGAGCATTTAATCCATCCATGTTCAAGGTAATTATTGATATGTGTGTACCTATTACCATTTTCTTAATCGTTATGGGTTTTTTTTTTAGGTCCTTTTCTTCTCTTGTGTTTCCCATTTACAGAAGTTCCTTTAGCATTTGTTGTAGAACTGGTTTGGTGGTGCTGAATTCTCTTATATTTTGCTTTTCTGTCAAGCTTTTGATTTCTTTGTTAAATCTGAATGAGATCCTTGCCGGGTAGAGTAATCTTGGTTGTAGATTCTTCCCTTTCATCACTTTAAATATATCATGCCACTCCCTTCTGGCTTGTAGAATTTCTGCTGAGAAATCAGCTGTTAATCTTATGGCAGTTCCCTTGTATGTTGTTTGTCATTTTTCTCTTGTTGCTTTCAATAATTTTTCTTTGTGTTTAATTTTTATCAATATGATTACTATGTGTCTCTCTACTATGCATGCTTTTAGTAGTATACATTTCCATTTAAGCACTATTTTCCCTTCCTCCTACAAATTTTTATGTTTAAACTACCTTTTGAGTCTGTTAATTCTATCTGGTAGTACTCTTGCTCAAGTCACCATCCTCCATAGGATATATGAAAATCTTATCTCCACCCCATCATCTTGTCTCCCTCAAACTATTCTGTAGATAGTATAAAAAATGTATTAGCATTCAAATCACTTTACCCTCCTGCTTAAAGATAAGTTATTTAATGGCTTCCTGATTTTTCTCTTGAGATAAAACAAAATCTCCTTTACAGGGCTTTTGAGGCAATTAATGTTCAGATTTCTGTATATTTGTGACAATTCATCTTTAAGCATATTGATCTCCTCTTATTTTACTAGTGTGTCATCATCATATTTGCTTGGGATTCTTGTTACATGATGTACTCTCTACTTGGAATACTTCTACAGGAGATTTTCTTACAAATTCATTAAAACTGCTCTGTCTCAGAGTTAAAACACTTAGTTTAGGCACTCTGAGAGCACTGTGTGCTTTCCTTATATTATGTAGCATTAATTTGGGAACTTATGTATGTTCCTGATGAGAATATGACTTCCATGAGAGTAAAGATCTCTGTTCATCATCATTGTAGGACTAATACCCAGAGCAGAAAACACCTTCCCACTCTATCCCAAAAGATTATATGCAAGTTAAATTCACATTCTTAATTTCAATAAGTCATTTAAGCCAGGTTCATAACTTGACAGCTCAGTGACCTGGATTTTTTTTTTTTTTTTTTTGAGTTTACTAATGAAATTCAAACATGAGACATTATTAAAATAAAAACAAACTTCAGGCCATCTTAGCTGGATCTCCATTTGTATTGAGTCAGAACTGAACTCTTGCTAGACCTCTCTAGCTTATTAATTAATAATTATGATGCTAATATCCTCTTTAAATAATTGGTACATATTTTATAAAATTATTTCAGGAGATGTACAGTGTGACAAGATGTTTTCCTTGTTCTTCTCTCACTTAACATAGCAGTGTGCTTAAGTGGATCTTTGGATGATTTATGAAAATTTTCAGTGCCTTAACTGAAAAGTCTCTTTCTTCATAAACCTAATAAGATTCAGCCATACAACTTCTTGACATATTCCTTCATGAAGGATTTTGATTTTCAATACTGATTTTATTTTTTAAAAAATACTTAACTCTTCAAATATTGTGAGTTTCACAAACCTAAAGTCAAAATAGTACTTATGTGATTGTATTACATTAATATGTGTTGTATATTTTTCTTGTTTGTTTCTCCTCCTATATCCTTGGTACAAGTCCCCTCAGAAATTTTCTTAAGATAATCTTTGATTATCCTTACCTGATATTATCCATTGTTTTGTTTATTCATTCTCTATTTAACAAGCCTGTATTGTTTCAGATACAGGAAATGCTAGTGAACTAAGAACTAAGTCCTTTCCTCCAGATACATCTTATATTCAAGAGTAGAAGAAAGACACCAAGTAAGTAATTAAAGTGAAAGATCTAGGGACCTCCCTCATTGTCCAGTAGTTGAGACTTCACCTTCCAATGCAGGGGGTGTGAGTTCGATCCCTCGTTGGGGAGCTAAGATCCCACATGATTTGGGGACAAAAAACAAAAACATAAAACAGAAGCAATACTGTAACAAATTCAATAAAGACTTTAAAAATGGTCCACATCAAAAAAATCTTTAAAAAAGTTAAAATAGAGTGAAGTATCTAATTAAGTGTAATGAAACACAATAACTCCTCCAATGGAAAAAAAAGAGAGAGAAAGATAAGAAAAGAAAGATGAGTGTTATGGAAACGTTAGTCTTCCCTTTTTGAGTTCCAGTGATAATTAGAAATGTAGTAAAACCGCCAAAATTAGATTTAAACATTCTGAAAGTTTGACTTGTCATTGAGATTAAAATTTTAAATTTCATTTCCTTATTTAAAATAAATTCTTGGTCTACAAGAACATTATTCTTTCTCTTTAAATTTTATATAACCAAAATTATTACATTAAGATAGCTCTATTTTTGGTTGCCACATAATAATAATAGGTTAAAGAATAACAGCTTTTTTTATCATCTAGGTGGAACATTTTACACCAAACCAAACTAATCAACCAAAACAGCAATAGAAAAAAAAATAATAATAAGATTAGCTCTCTACTCTTAACTTAAGGACTATATGTAACTTTATTATTACAATTCTCTACTGGGTAGACTTTACATTTGTGCAATCCATTTGATTTAAACATCCGTTGCCAAGCACCTTGTTCCAAGCTACATAACTCTAAATACTTCTACTCCCATTGCACATGATTTCAAATTCCTTGACTTCTTTCTGATAGGCTTTGAATTTGTTCTGAGAAGGATTACATTTATAATACTAATGCTATTACTGAATATCGCAAGTACACTAAGTGCTGCATAAAATATTTGATTGTCATTAATTAAGAAATAAAACACTATTGCCCTTTTGTTGCCAATAATGACAAAAGTTACCACCAGGCAGTGTGGAGAAGGATATTAATAATTTTGCTATTGTTGCTGCTATGTTTTTAAATAAAATGGGAGTCACTGAAAGTGATTTATTTTGCTCTTCATGGAATTAACTTCTTACTGAAATAGTTTGTGGGATTATTTTTCATAGTTGTTTTGTGGCAATAGTGACATATGCACTGAGTCAAGAGCAAAACAATTATCTGTTGCATAGAATTCACGCTTCAAAATACACTTGAACTGCTCCAGACTGGGGAACTACTTAAACTTGAAACGTCTCCACTTCCCCATTTTTTAGCACCAAAAAAGGGACATGCTGAATCCCCTCAGGAGTCTGGAGAGTAGACACTGTTCTCTAGCACTTACCAACATTTAGTTACATACACACCAGGCTCAACTTTTGACCCTCATGCTTCTATGAGGCAGGAAATTAGAACAGCAGATATTTCCAATGTTTTCAGTATATTTATGTAATCCACAAATAATGCTATTACTAGAGTAGTCTAATTGTCTCCTCTCTAAAAATGGTCTCTTTTTCGTTCTTGAAAATCAAGAATAATTCCCCCCCCCCCCGGGTGATTGGCTAATCAGCATTTTCTTTCTGTAAAAACTGCCAGAAGGAATCTGTGACATAAATACTTTTACAGAAGAATTCGATGATTTAATGTGGATACTTGAAAATCCAATTCCTCCACATAAAATAAGGATTTAAAAATGGACACTGGTTTTGCCATGTTTATGCCTAAAAGCCTAAAACCATATCCTACTATCCATCCTTTTAAAAACAAACAGTCCTTTAAGGGATGAATGGATAAAGGTGTGAATATATATTTCTTATGTAGATAGATAAATGGATAGATAGATAGACAGATGGATATACATAGATACATAATATGCAATGGAATATTATTCAGTCATGAGAAAGAAGGAAATCCAGCCATTTTTTCCATCATGGATGGAACTTGAGGACATTGTTCTAAGTGAGATAAATCAGAGAAAAACAAATACTGTATGATCTCACTTATATGTGGAATCTAAAAAAGTCATACTTAGGAAAACAGAGAGTAGAATGGCATTACCAGGATCTGTGAAGGGGGGGGGGGAAGTCAGGGAGATGTTGTTGAAGGCTACAAATTTGCAACTAGTAGATACATAAGTAGTGGAGATCAAATGCACAGCATAGAGATTATAGTCAGCAATACTACACTATAAACTTCAAAGCTGCTAAGAAACCAGATCTTGGAATTCCCTGGTTGTCCAGTGGTTAGGATTCCACACTTCCACTGCAGGGTGCATGGGTTCAAAGATCCCACATGCCACACAGCATACCCCAAAACAAAACAAAACAAAACAAACTAGATTTTAATTGTTCCCACCACAAGAGAGACATGATAATTATGTGAAGGGATGGAGGTGTTAAGTGAACTGGGGTGATAATCATAATGTAATATATAAATGTATCAAGACAACACATCATACACCTTAAACTTACACGACGTTATATGCCAATTACCTCAATAAAACAAAGAGAGATCAATAAAAGCTTCTTCTATACTCTCCTATGATCATCTTTTATGGTTGTGTATTCTGAATTGCTTCAGTCTTCTCAGCAGGCCTAGAATTATTTCAAATGTTGCATATCTTTCACTTCGTCTCCGCTAAATTTCCTCATATCCCATGTCTAAACTATTAAAATCAGCGGAGAATCTAAAATTAGTGTTGAGATTAATAGCAATTTCAAATTCACTGGTGGTGTGTTGTGTCCAGTTCAACAATGGTTTGCCAATCAGTGGGGTCAGATTGCTTTGGTTTGTGTTCTGACTTAGTCAGTTAATAGCTGTGAGATTTGAGGCAAATCACTTATACTTGTCAAGCTTCAGTTCTCTCATCTTTGAAACGAGGGTAATAATATTTAATACAAAGGATTTCTGATGATTAAATGCAACAATGCATGTAAAGTATTCTGTATGGCATGAGACTAAGATCTTCTTACACAACCGTATTGAATCCTCTTCTCAGGTAGCTGTTCTTCTTAACATCTTCTCCATTCTGCTAAGACAGGGACTTTTCATTTCTGAAACTAGTAATTCAGAGAAAAGGAAAATATGATGGAGGGGATATAAAAACTTTACTGAGAATCCCTGGCTTCAAGAGTTGGCTTTTTTATTACAACTCTTTCATGGATTTGTTTCCTTTAACAAAAAAAATCAAATGAGCTTACTGAATCAGTTCCTATAGTTTACTTTTTGGGGGAAGCAATAGACAATCACAGCTTGGGAAAATGTGGCTTATACCTTGAAAACTGTAATAGCAATTCAGGGAAGATGTATATAGCTAATTCTGAAGATAACGACTACATGCTCATACAGTTGCTTACAGTTTCTTGACAGAATGTAGGGCAGAAACCTTGTCTTTCTCATATAGTCTTCTTAACTGAGTCTAGTGCCATGGCTTGCACATTGTAATTGCCCAATAAATATTTGCAGAATTAAATTGAAAATTTTATCTCTTTAAGTGACTCTTCTTGACACATTCTGGCCAGCAGTAAGTTCAATAAACTGAACATTACCTTCAACATAAATGTTGGAAATGTCATTTTATACAAACTAAATTCAACATATTTAGATACTTTCTTAGAATTTTAACTATTTATAAGCAATCCATTTTATAACTTTTAACATTTATTTTCTAAGTGCTATTGAATCTGGAATTCCCTGGTTTAGCATCAAACTCAATCACAGTGTAATTGAGCAGTTGTTAGAATGCTGTCAAGCCAAATAAAATAAATCCATTCTTAAAAAACAAAACAAAAGAAAAAAAACAAAAAACAAAAAAACACCAAACACTTAGAATGTTAATGGATCTTATGCTTTTAATTTTGAGTATTCAGAGTTCAAATGGCACTTCAAGAGCTATGTGAAGCATATGTGATGATTTGGTTATTCAGATATTAGTAGAGGATAGCCAATGGCAATGAAACCACAATATGTGACTGTACATTTAAATTTATTTTATTCTTATTTATTGAAATTACTTTTTAGAATTTGATTTAGGTCTAAATTAACATTTATCAAACTAAAATAGATAAGCAAAGGAAGTGTTTGGATATGTCCATTTTTAATTTCTGTACTATATTTGCAGTAAGGAAAGAAGTTATTTTACCTTATTTATCTGCTCTGGTGAATTAAGAAATGAGATCTAGGAAATCACATTAATTCTTGTCTGTTTTAGGAGTGATTCTCAAATAATGGGAGGGACTTATCCAAAATGAACTGATCAAAATAACTTGAGGGATTTTTTTCGTTCAGGTTATGCATAGAATATTCTGATCTATCTTCCACTCCCTTAGGCAGAAAATGAAACACAGGTGAATCTTTGTAAACTAAAACTGTTCTCTAGAAAGCCTTCAGGGCCCTAAGGGCATTTCTCTGGGTCTTCTTGCTCTTTCACATGTCTCTTCTTCCTTTTTCTCTCAGACAGCTCCCTCTGTTTTGGTGCAATATAGCCCATCCTGCTTCTTCGTTACGATTTATTTAGTCCATCCACAGCTCACCACTGACGGCAATCCTCTCTGTGTTGCTTATTTTAAATTATCAATAGACAGAATCTGATGGTTGCCTTCTTACATGTCACCGATTATTTGAATACCTAAAGATCATTTGCCAGAAACTTAGGTCTAATCATCTGTGTCTGGAGAGTTCCTGCTGTATGTAGGACTGCCTCTTAAAGCTTCTTTGGGCAGGGCCCATGCCAAAAATGACATCTATTACAATACAAGCTTGTTTTGTTTGATCAGAAAGCATTTACTGAGTGCCTTTTACATATAATACTCTCTGCTGTGTGATGGGTAAACAAGGGGTATAATATAAAATGTCTCTAGTGTGAGAAAAATACAGTGAAATTGGGCAGACTGAATATATCTATAAAATCATGGATAGTGGCATAAAATATTACATTTAAATTGCATATGCATATGTGTGTATACATATATATGTATAAATATACATATATAATTTGATGACTAAGTGATTTAGGAATTCAGAAGTGAAAAAGATTGCCATTGTCAATCATTTGTGGTCAGGGAAGACCTATTGGAGGGGATGTGATTCAAGCTGAAACTTTATTAATTAGAAGGGGCTGACTTTGATTCAGAGTGATTGATAGAACGCAGGTTCTGACCAGAGTCTTTAAAATGCATCCTTTCTTCTAGAGGACCTCCATTCGTATGTCTCATGTAACAAAAATCCCCATGAATTATTCATATAAGTTGTCATTTAATTTTACAATTTTTCCTTTTCTATCAATATCACTAACTCCTTAATAAGGATTCAATTCTACGTGTCTTGTTAGAGCCCACAGGGACATTTGTATACAATAAATATTTATTTTTGCACTTGCTCCATTTACCACAGATACAAGAAATGGACTTAAAATATATAAAGTTTAAAAATGCTTTCACATTTTCAGACTTTATTTACCCAGCTAAGTCATATCAAAAACTAACTTAAAAGTCCAATCACTTGTAATGAATCTAACATCCCATAAGAAATAAGCTTAGTAGTTTTCTATGTCAACATATTTGAACTAAACAGTGTGCCACTTCCTGCTCCCTTCAGCAGCATTTGTTATATAAACTCTCAACAAAGGATATTTCCTCAAATATTAAGTGTAAAGTATTTTTCCTTAAATATGAAGTAGATTTATTTTGCGATATTCAACAAGTCACATTTGAAAGATGAGAGGCAAGAACATGCATATTTTCTAGCTTAAGAAAAGCCTTTTATGTGTTATCAGCTTTATAACCTAGTTTTGATATTAAAGCCATCTTTTTTTCTCTCTACAGCCTACTATTTTAAAAGAACATAAAGTATATACAGAAGTTTTTGTTGTTTCCCCAATGTTGCCAATTTAATGATATCATTGAGTGTTTACCTTTGAAAATTACTTTTTTCCCTTAGAATAAATATTGAAATATGAAATGCTGATGTCACTATATTGCAAAAAAGGAGGAAGAGCAGATCTGGGAAAAAGTCCAAAGTTCTTCAAAGTGACTTTTTGCCAAACTAAAGCTTTTTTCTGCAGAAGGGAAAAAAAAAATTCATCTTGGAAGATAATTCTGGCACATTATGAAATGATTAAACTCTTATGCATACAGTTGAATATGCCACCGCACTTTTATCACCACCAAAAAGATCATTCTACCACTCCCTGGATGGGCAGATCATGATGATTTAGGGCCACTTCTGGGAAATTTGCAAATTCTTACAGAGACTGCCCCCCTCTCTCCTTGTGGCTGAGAGCACACCACACAAAGGAGTGGAAAAATCAAGGCAAGAAGATTTAAAATCAGAAATGCTTGATTTCTAGTCAGTGTGTGGGAATTAATTGGTAAAGGTTAAGAAATGAAATTATGGGATGTAGGTTGATCATCCTTAAGTAAGTGCAGTACAGACTGAAGTCCAGCTGACTGCAGTCACAGATAGTCACTATTTAATTTGATTATATTTTTAAAAAAATGTTTCAAAATTGGCACAAATTTCAAACTGCAAAATAGAAATCATAGAAAGATAAGGTTAATTCTGCCTCTGAATGTACACGAATATAGTAAGTTCAATTATATTCATAATATATTGAGTAGCTTGCAGCTCTTGAGTCTGTTCAGTTCTTTTTTCCCATTTATATTACATTTTCTTTCAATAGGGATATTTTCCTTCATTTCACAAATCAAACATCTATTTCATCAGTTCCCTTAGCAAACTTTCCCATTTTAAGATACTACTCTCTCTTAGAAGCTTCAGAAGCTGTCAATAGCTATACCATCTTTGTGAGTTTTCTGTGATACTATCACCCCACAAGCAAGCTCTTCTAAGCCTTTTACTTCTCCAGTAAAATTGAAGTGCTCTGTGACTTCTGACTTCCAGGTAGGATTAGAAATGTCTTTCAACATTGACAACAAAGTTTATAATTGTGTACCAGCAACTCAAATCCAATAAACGTCAAATCATACCTTAATGATTTTCTAAGTGAAGTGAGCACTTACGAAAATAACGTGAAAAATATATCTCTCAACATTGTCACTAAAATTAAGTGCCCCTGGATAAATACTGTTTTGGTAATTATCATACCTCAGGGCACTTCTGAACAAAGACACAAGACAGGCCTCCCCCAGAGGGGTGCAATCAGCACCATGGAACAGTTCCAGCTTGCAGGATAGAGATTAACTTGAACAAAACATCAGCCATAAAGGGTTGGCACTAAGATTCTGTGACCAAAGGCAATCAGTAGCATTTTATATAGGGAAACTGTAGAAAGAAATTGAATCAGGGTTGACCAGATAAAAATGTAAGATCATGACCTGGAATATAGAGACAAGACTATAAACAGAGGAGCAATCAAAGTCAAGAGCTAGAAAAGTGAGAATTAGCCTGAGAATTGTAAGATAAACAGGTAAGGAAGAGCACTTCAGAGTGAAGGTCATAACTTGTAGATAAAGCTGCTGTGCCTGGTGAGTGGGCCTGGGGTGTCATTGGCTGCCTCAGATAAACACACGGAATATCCAGTCAAAATGCTAAAAACTGGAAGGAAAGCCATAAGAGAATGAGACCTTTTAAGAAACTTCATATTTCAACATCTTGTGGGATCACATAGATAAAGAAATAAAGGCAGGGGAAAATTCTCCAGAGATAAGTAATATTTTTTTTCATAAGGGAGTGCTAAAGGTGTACTAAATGAGAGATCATTCACTATAAAGAAAGACAAGATTGTACATTAAGGAATTATCAGAATAATTCATCTAGGAACTGAATTTCTGTTTGATAACAACATGGTTCTCCACAAAAAAACATGGAGTAAAAGAAAATAAGACAAAGTAATGCAACTCTGTTCAACAGCAAATACACTGTACTTCACAATTCCTAGAGAAAAGTTCTACTATCAATACGGGGTTTTCAGAGTCCCGATCTACTCTCTGTTGAAGCCATTCATCAGCAAGCCTGGTCCTCTTTATGCACATCTCACTGAAGGCACAGCCCACTCATGGCAGATGCTATAAAGGAGAAAATCTCCTGCTGCTATTTAAGTCCATTGGGATATGTTTTTATTTGTATTATGAAGGAACAACCAAGAAATACTAGATATTTTAAGAAATCCAAAAATGTAAAGGAGGATCCAGATAATGCAATAGAACAGCTGGATTTGATATCCGTAATGAAAGATCTGTTTGCTATAAAAAAGAAGGAATTAGAAATTCTTTCCATAAAAGAGAGCATGCAAATTAATAAAATGCTTGTAAAGATCAATAATCCTTAAATGAGCTGACAGAATAGGATAAACATGAGAAAGAACGTAAGTCTTACAAAACAAAAATGGTGTTTTGAATACAGCTCCATAAAAGCTCTCAGTTCGTAGAGTCTTGGACAATATACACAGGAGACACAACAATATTCTAATCAACATTAGAATATTGGAAGTTGGAAGACTAGAACTAACAGTCTTTCATTCTCTCTCTCTATTACCCTCTAGCATGATTTATGTATGTATGTGCATATATGCATGTGTATATATGTATGCATCATATATATATATAAATATATATGATAGGTATATCAGATACATAGTTATTTTCCATGGCTGCATAGTATCTAACGGTTAGAGCTTAATGCATTCAATCTTTCCGATTTGATGGGCATTCAGTTTGTTTTTAGTTCTTTTAATTTTGCTTTTCCCTTTACAGATTAATCTGTCATGAATGTCCTTGAACACATATTGATTCTGCTGGTGTCTGCATTGCTGTTAGATAGCTAGATTTACAAAAGTTTAAACTAGGAATAAAATGACACAGAGGCATTTAAAATGTAATTTGAATCAATCTTGCCAGATTATCCTTTTAAAATATGTTATTCTTCCCTATGATAATTGGAGCTGGAAGTATTTAAGATTTTTTTTGGTTTGTTTCTAATTGGTGACCACTTGAAAGGCGGGGAAATATTCTCCCATTGTACTTTACCCACATTCAAAGTCAAGTGTTTCTTTTCTCTTTCTCAAATAATGTGTGTGGGAATAGGTATTTTCATATGTCTATTGACCATTTATGTATGTTTCTTCTTTTGTCTACCCTGTCTATAAATTTTACTCATTTTTTTCTTTATAATCTTTTCTTTATTGTTTTATCTTTTTGTAGCTACAATATGTCATTTTAGTGGTATCAAAGCTTTTTCAGAAGAGTGGCAAATAGATATAACTTTTTTAAACACTTTATAATATTTTTTAAATCAGTAGCCCTTTCTCTTTGAAGTAGGTATGGAATCACATTTATATAAAATAAAATACATTTTAATTTGAGTAGTTTTTTCTATACATAATGTCTAATAAATACAGAGACAATCCTATTGGGTGAATTGATCATATATTTAGTGATAAGCCTAAAAGAATATAAACACATTTGTCTTTCATTCAACAAATTCCCCAGAACCTCAGAGGATTATAATATCTTGACTTCTCAAAGGGAAAGAAAAAATGCTTCATCCAAAATTCAAATTGCTGCATAAATAAATCCTTTTAAAAAGGAAATGTCGATTGTGCACCAAATTCAGCATGCATTATTGTTACTTCAGTCTTTACTTCTCCTAGTAAGTTAGAAGGGAAAAAAAACCTCTATTAATAACACATTTCATCGTGTGTAAGAGGGTTAAATACGAAACTGACTGCTTCCAGCTTTTAACATGTCTCATCATTCTGTCATTTCTGCTTTAAAGTGAACAAGTAAAGCCTTGTAAATTATAACACAACATTCAGAACAGATTCTGGCTAACTTCTTTGAAATAAAAAGTTAGCCAAAGGAAAATTGAATGCTTGACAGGGTTAAAATTGTGATTTTTAGAAATAAATACATTTTGACACTTGTATTCAAGAGCACTGGTTTTCTGAGTGTAGTCCATAGATCAAAAGCACCAGAATCACCTGAGAAATCTTTAGAACTACAACTTCTTGGGCAACACTTCAGGTGCACTGAATCAAAAGCTAAAGGTAGGGTCCATCAAGCTGTAATTTAAGAAATCCTCCAGAAGATTCTCACGTAGTTTAACTTTTGACAACCACCGCTTTATACCTCTTAGGTGTTTTCAATTGGCCTGGCCGGCACTCAGGGATTTTCTGCAAGTGTATTTTATTATATATATTATATATGTATTTTACACACACACACACACACACACACACACACACACACACACACACATATATATATATAAGTAGCTAATTTATATGACCACACATAATTTAATCACAATATCTCATGTAGCATGAGTGATGAGTTAAAAAAGAAACAACTGGAAGAGAGACTAATAGGGCAGCTATTATACTACTGGCAGGGTGAAGTTTGGACATTTGAATGGAAATGAAATAACAAATTTTTGAGTTATTTAAAAGTTATAGATTTTTCTTAAAAGTATCTATTTTCTAAGCTTTAAGAGTAGTTCATGGAAAATAGGATAACAAAAGCCTAATGTGACTTAAGAAAAATTATATATAAATTATATGTGTCATTTTCAATTACTTATAATCTTTATATAAGTGGCAGTCAGACCCTGATTCTTCTCCCTACTTGCCATATCCTGTCCTAGCTATCTGTGTGTGGTCTTCTTTTGTTTCTTTTATAAAACTTTAATCTACCACTTACTAAATTTATAAAAGTTGACAACTTGCTAACATTTTAACTTGCTTCCTTTAATTTTTAACAAATATACACATATGAAAGTAGTAATTCCCTTACAAACTTGGGATTTTTATAAGAGGTAATGCAGGCAAATAAGCACTCAATACTTAGAATTCACCTCTTTTTTATCTTTTGTCTCCTTATCTCCCTGACCCTCTCCATCTAAAAAGTAATATATTGTATATGTAATTACATGATAAAAAATGAAAACATGTGAATTAGTTTAATTGATTCACTTTCTAACAGGTAGGGAATGTAAACCTTCAGAACTAATGTCAAGTCAGAAAATAAATACATGCTTAAGGTAACTAAATTTCATTGCAGACCATACTTTGTGATGAGTAGAACAAGTTATGCTGGAGAGGTATAATTGAACAACCAGTACATCCTGGTCTTGTTATTTCAGTATTTTTTCATGGAAATTTCTCACAATGGCTTTAAACACTTATTGGAAACCATTATTGAACCTAACTATGTATTATTACTGCATATAATTCATAGAAACAAAAAAGTTCTATGAAGCCATGAACCAACAATTAATAAAGAAATTTCAATACTAATATTCAATCAGAATATAACAAAAATTCCATATAGTAGATTTGTATTATAAATTGTATAAACTTTTTGAAAGTATTATTATTTGGAAGACATGGAATTATTTTAATGTCTTTTACTATATTTTAATGTCTTTAAATCAAATGTGTCTGTACGACTATATATTGCCATGAGAATAATATCTGGCATATGGTGGACACTTAATTGTTAAATTTTAAAATGAACCAGATTGATAGGTCAAATTGCTCACAGATCCTCTCCACCTGGATGTATAAAAGACATTTCAAAATTTACATTCCCAAGACAGAGTTATTTATTTCTGACCTCATAAGGGCTTCCATGTAAGCATATCACAACTTGGTAAATGGAACCAACTATCTAACCAGTTGCTCAAATAACAACCCCAGAGATTACTAGTGGTATGCTATTCTTTATTTACTGGTCACTTTGCATTTAGTCTGGCACTTCCAAATATTTAACTGTATAGCAATGCTATGATGCAGAAGATTTTACCATATCAATCTTGTAACAAGAACGACAATAAAAAACAATAAAGAGTTTGTTATAATAAATAGTATCTGAGAGAGCAATGACTTTATGTGCCAATTGATATGTTTAATTTTCTGGGATATATTTGATATTCTGGAAAAAATATATCTACAGTTCATTGAGGTTAGATACACCTGATGCAAGATTCTTTTCCAAGTCCTGAGTTCTCTGCTGTGAAGCCAGTCAAAGGGTACCCCTGAGAATCAGAGTAGCCAGAAGAAATTTTAATTATGTCATAAATATGACCAGACGAAATTTGAAGTTCACTTAAGTTTAGGGGTCATCATTTTGGAACGAAAGTAAGAGTACTGAGGAGAGCATGACAATCTGCCTCCGCTTTTCCACATGAGACATTGGAGGTTTTGTTAAGCTATTATGTGAAAGAGGCAAAGAAGACAAGAAAACAGTGGCTGTTGAGCTCAGTAGACCTTTCATCAGTCTTAAATAACTGGGGGGAAATACTGTTGTTTAAGGTCTGTGAAGAAGGAGGATTTCTAGTAAACTTATTACACTCCCTGAGGGGAAGGCTGCAGGGCTACAGTTTGGGGGCAGGGACTAAATAGAGATAGAGCATAGTATCTAGACAAAGTTTGCAAGTCTAAATAAGCTAATCTTTTACTTATTGAGATTACTGTTATCAAATTAAGTACGCTAAGCAAAGTAAGGTAAGCATATTATAAACAATATTATTAATGACTAAATAATTCGTACAAATAGTAGGGAAAAGTACTCAACTGAAATATTAAATTATATTTCACTTTGATTGCTGTACTGAATTTTGTATTATTCTCTAAGTAATAATTATTTTTAGTTGACATGTTTTTTTCTTCAAAAAGTAAAACAAGATATTTGCTCTGAGAATGATATAAGACACCAAGAAAACAAGTGCATTGTCAGGATTATAAAATATAGAGCATTGTAGTTTAATCTGACCTATGTCAGTCTCTTGTTTCTAAATAGACTGCTTTTGTTTTTCCTGTTTATTCATTGTATTAATGTGAAATAAGTACTGTAAAATGGGGAGTGAACAGTTCATATAATTGAGAAGTGGAAAGTTTAAGTTTATAAATTCCATTTATCATTTGATTAATCAAGCTTTAAAATTTTTATTATGGTTATTCAATGCAAGAGGAAAATTAAATATATCAATTCCATCTTCTTACCCTGAAGCATTTCCTCATAAAAAAGGGTAAATTTTTATTCGATATGAATGCAATCACACCACTGTGTCTATTAAAAATAATGGAAATTGTTCATCTAATTTGCCATTGACCAATGGAAAATTTTTCCCATAAGGGTCATGAAAGGCATAAAACTCACCATGGGAGAGAAATTCTTGTAATATATGCAATTCTAGATTTTTTGCATCTGAAAAAAGGAACAATGATATTTTAAAACCATTTAACATATAACATGAATATTCCAGGAGATAATTTAATAAAATGTTATGCAGATAGAAAAGGAAGAAAAGCAGAATTTGAATCAAAGAACAATGGGGACAAAGAAGAAATAGATTATCTAACTTGGGAGTGAAAAACAATGTAAAATTGCTAAATCACATAAACAGGATCATTTACTTTATAATTTTCTTGGTTGAGGCTTTCCAACTTAATAGACTTTTTTTCTTATTCAAAGAAACAATGGAACTTCTAGAATGTAAGTATTGCAAGACATTTTCCATACACATGGGGATTGTGGGATTTTAAAAAAATTGATATTATACTTTAATTTTATTTAGACACAATATGTAACACAAAAACAATTGTAATTGTTTATAGATTTCATCTTCAAATCATCTAACTAAAAAAGTGAATACTTCATATTTAGTTTTTGAATATAATATGGTAAAATGTTAAAATGATCAAAACCAGAACTTTAATTAGATTATCACTATCTGGAAATGGGTTAACACCTAAAGCAAGTAGAGCCAGCCAGTGTTTTCCTAAAACTTCTCTTAGCTCTCCTTGTCTCTTCTAACATTTTTATCAGAAATAGAAGTTAATATATTTATACATTAAATATATGCAGCTTTCTGTACATAAATTATACTTCAATCAAGGTTAAAGAAAACAAGAAAAATATATTTGAAGCAAATGTTACCTCGATTTTACCTCACACCATATATATTACAGTTCAAAAGATGTAAAGGATGTAGAATTTGCTGCATTTTTCGTAGACTTTCTGCTCAGTTATTGTTTATTTTTGTCATTGATGGTATTGAGGGCATAATGTAACCCCAGTCACTCGGCATGTTTTGTTTGTTTTCTCAAATTTCTAAATGTGTAGTGTCATTTGAACACATTTCCTTTGCAACCCTACTGATGCTGACAGGGTTCAGGCTGCCATTTTGTCTTGCCTGACCGTTGGAAGAAGTTAACAGACCTCTCTGTGTGCACAGTTCTCGTTTTTCCAACCATCTCTTCCATCAAAATCAGTAATTAACTTTTAAAGCACAGTGTAAATCGCTGCTTCTTTTCTGGTGGAGAAAAATATCTTTATTATACTGTATTACCTACAAATTATGTAAACACATTTCAGTTGAGCCTTCCGATCTACCTTCCAAACTCATTTTCTACGTTATATTCACATGCAGCCCACACCAAATTTAGTTTTCCATTTTCTACTAAAATTCATGACTGTGTAGGAATCCAAGGTTGATTATTTTCCTCAGCGGGAGATGCTCTTCATCCTTTACTTTTCCTCAGAATTATATAAGTCTTTACTATCCAGGTTAGAAGTTCTGTTTCCTTTTGGGATTAAACATTATTTACTCCAAATGAAATTAAGCACTATTTATGACAAATCAAATTAATCACATTACTCACTCTGTATTAACATGCTCACACACTATTCTGACCTAAGTTTTACTAGGCATGAATTTCATACCAGCTCAGGTAATGTTTGATTGCTTAGCTGCCTGTGGCATCTGCAACATTCCCAAATCTTGGTGGAGTGCCACTGTGTTTTCTTCATTTTACACATCCGGAGCCCCTATCAGGATGCAGCGGGCAGTGTAGGCAACCAATCATTGCTCATTTAAAGACAATAGATGTTTTTACATTTCCATTCAGTCCTATTAAGAATCCTTTTACATTCCATGTTGCAGTATCGTTCAGTGTTTGATATTAAAAGCTCAGGGAATTCTAAAAAAAATTCTTAGTGGGGAAAGCTAGGAAAATGATAACCATTCTTTTTATATATGATTTCATGCTTCAATAAATGATAGATATCTTGTCTCTGTTAAGGTACTTCAATTTCTTAGGTTGACAATATTTAGAATAAAAAATATTATTTCCCCTTTAGCAATGATTTTGCCTAAACAAACTAAAAAAAAAATGGTGGGTGGGGTGATGAGTAGAGAGCACACACTCTGAAAGTATAGTAAAATGTCCTTTAAAGAACTTAGTACTTAAAAATAGTAAGGCTACTTGAGGGAGTTAAACTTTTCTGTGCCTGTGGAGGAAAGAACAGTGTTTTATGGCATGCAGGAGCAGTGCATACCACCACCGAACGCCACCCACCACAAGGAAATACGTAACTGGCTATATTATCGCCCGAAACCCCAGTTTCATAAATGTTTTACATTCTGTAAAACATATTCTCATTTCAGAGATGAAGATTAAAAAATAAAACATTATTTTCTTCTAACTGTTTCCATTTTTGCCATATCCATTATATAAGATAATCCAATATCATATAGTAAATATAACTGACGTCTTCTCATTCTACTTTTAGTAATTATTTTCATAATTAGAGGCTTCGTTTCTTTATGTACTCTTAAGAGACACACAAGATATATTTTGATATTAATTAGAACCAAGAAACAAAGAATCAAAATAAACTAAATTGATCAGTGAAATGATGCTGACTCTATTACCTGATCCAACGGCTTTGTCATTGAAGAAAAAATTTACCGTGATTAAACATATGGTAACTAAGCTGAATCATTAGTCCCACGCGTATGTTCTCTGAAAGTAGGTGCAGACTTTGCTAGTCATTAATTATATGATAAACTAGTTTTGAAAATTAGGAGACAGACAGGGGTGAGAAGAAATTCTTAGTAAGAAAATATTTTTTATATCTAGAAAACCATGTCGCTTTAGAATCAGCCACACCTCTCCTGGTTTACTTTCAATGCATTGCATGTATTATTCAATGTGTTTTTGTCTGTCTTAACAGCATTCACTTTGAAGCTATCTTCAAATTAACATGATTATCTTATTTGAATATCAGTGAACAAAGCAAATTATAATAAAATTATAAATAATTATAATTATATATACATTTAATAAATATATAGAGGTATATATTTATAAGAAAATGTGTAAATAATGTATTAGATCTAATATTTTCTTATAGTTTTATTCATTAAAATGTCATTATTTTAAAATAATTAAACATCAATTTTTCTGCTCAATTCTATTCCATGGGGACTAATGGGGTTATGAGCCCCTAATTTTGTATCTAAAATGAATTCTTTTCTATCTTGTTCCAATATCAGCTATACTGAATGTATAACAGAGATTATTAATAAAATAAATATTCCCTGAGATCACTTATTTACTAAAAGTTTTTCTGCACTGCCTTAATCTTGAGAAAAAAAAAAAAAAAAGTTTCATTCTAAATCCCTTAATGAATCTTCTTCCTGAGTAAATGTTAACAACTGATGCCTCGGTGATTCTTCTGTTGCCCTGATAATATTACTCAGTTTCAAGGCAGGCATCAGAATAAAAGAACAACTTTGCCATTTTTCTTATATTTAGCTGCAATAAAGAGACTCAGATTTTCCTGAGTTCTTTAAGAAAGATTACATGAAAAAGACTTTCTTACACCTTTTGGACTATAAAACCTTTCCATTAATTTCAACTATTTTGATACTTAAAAAATCATAGGGCTTCCCTGGTGGCACAGTGGTTGAGAATCTGCCTGCTAATACAGGGGACACGGGTTCGAGCCCTGGTTTGGGAAGATCCCACATGCTGCGGAGCAACTAGGCCCGTGAGACACAACTACTGAGCCTGCATGTCTGGAGCCTGTGCTCTGCAACAAGAGAGGCCGCGATAGTGAGAGGCCCGCACACGGCGATGAAGAGTGGCCCCCTCTCGCTGCAACTAGAGAAAGCCCTAGCACAGAAACGAAGACCCAACATAACAATCAATCAATCAATCAATAAATAAATCTTTAAAAAAAAATCATACAATGGTCTGTATTGTCCAATGCCATAAACACAAGCTACATTTGGCCACTTAAAGTCCAACAAAATGAAATACAATTTAAAAATTGGTCCTTGATCACAGTAGCCACTTCTGAAATGTTTAGTAACTACTTGAGGCTAATGGCTACCAGATGGACAGCACAGATTACAAGGCACCCCTTCATTGCCCACTCTTCTGTTGAACAGAGCAGATATCAGTTAAATGAGAATGTGGAGGGTACACCCCTCTATTCGGAATCTCAGTACACTGATATTCTCAGACTTAATTTACCATCCTTTTTAGTAAATTAAAAAAGAAAAAATATATATATATATCTCCTTTCTCCCAAAATGGGAAAAAACAAAACAAATGGCAAAGATAACTACAACAGGCTTCCAGGTGCCGTGAGATTCACTTATTGAAGTGCCTCCTTCCGACTACTTATGAAGTCTATGGTTATATGTGTGTGCTCTTCCAGAGAAATTTCAGAATGTCCTGCTAGTCTCCCAACTTTCTCACCCAAAGCTGGCATGACCCACCTTTGTGCATTGGCCACAGAATTCTACTTCCCATGATCTGTAAACATATCTTCTGTTCCTATTTGTCATCATCTTGCTTCTGTATGAAGCAGAGAGAGGGAAGAGCCATTTCTCACCCACTGCCTTATCCCCATTAAATTGCCTCAAGGTCAAACACTAGAAAATGTCCCTAGGAAGTCACAGTAAAGAACAAGATGAATGGGAATATCTTTGGAAATTATCTTGTGTCCTAATCCTTTTTCATCTCCACCAACTGGTAAGGAGCGAGTTTGGAGCAGTTTCTGTACTGCTCAATGTCAAGCTGTCAGCTTTAACTTCTTAATGCTGTCAGAATGCATTTAACCACCACCTCCCCTAATTCCTCCCACATTGAGTTTTTTGCTTCTAATCTGCAATAAACTGGAAAAATAGACACCCTTACTTTTTACGATTTACAGTGCAAATGGAGCTAAGAGTGAGAACCTCTTAATCGCATCTGTGGTTCTAAATTATTCGAATGCTTTATACTCTTTCATATATCCTACCATCTTCCAGAAGGTTTGAGATGATAGACATCTGACCTGCAGTCCAATCCATGCTTTCCATACATGATATCCAAATAAGAGCCTAAAATTCTCCTCAAAGTCAGCAAGCTTCTGAAACATTGATCTTTTAAAAATATTACCTCGGTATTTCAAATTCTCTCAGTTACCAAAGGAGGAGGCCTGGGATTAATATCAGTAACAAGTCCTGCATCACAGAACCAGTCAATCTAACTTCACTGTCACTTACTCTTGTTTGATCTGTACTGAAACCTAGTGATGTAAGCAAAACTAGAGTTTACAGATGTGACTATAACCTCAAAGAGACTCCATTGCCCAAAGTCACACACTTTAAGGGATTAAACTTGTATTCATATGCAAATTTTAGTACATCAGGACCTGTGTATTTTTATAATCCCAACTTGTTTTAGAATAAAATCCTAGGAGAAGCAGGAAGGCTGGGTGGAATTTTTATCATGAAACCATATTTTATGTAAGTGAACAAAGTTTGTCCCATCAGTTGCCAATGATTTATTTTATTTTTTTTTGGTAGAAATTCTTCCAAAAGGCAGAGAGTACATTTCACTTCCTGTCTCAGCAGAGGATACAGAACGTAATGTAGTCCTTTCCTTAATGACTCATCACCATCATTATGTACCTCCATTCTTGTTCTGTGCTAAACACACAGCACATTTCTGCATATGCCTGGGAGAGTCTGCTTTCCTCAGTGTCAGGCTAGGCTGTCAGCTGAAACTTCTCACTGCTGTCAGATGCCTTTAACCAACACGCCCCACTTCAGCCTCCCACATCTAATTTGTTGCTTCTAATCTAACTGTAACTTCTAATCTGAAATAAGCTAGGAAAATATATAGCTCAGCTTTTAAAGATTTAAAGGCCAATAGACCTGAGTGGCCCGCCTTAATTTCAGGGGTTCTGTAGTTCTTTCTGCATTGTTCAGATGCCTTATACACTTTCATGTGTTTCACTGTCTTCCAAAGGGTTTAGGATGATGGAAATCTAACCTGTTATCATATAGAGGTGATTTAAAATGCTCTTTTTGCAATGTGTCTGCAGTTATATCAAACAGACATTTGTAAAATATTTTGCATGTGTTATGTTGCTAATTATTATTTTGAACATTATATAGTGAAGAATTTTGCATGCAATCTGCTAGTAAACTAGGTTAAAAAGCACAATTTCATTAATCTCCTCTCTTTCAATTTAAAATGAATAAAACATCTCTTAGGAGTAATATTCTTGTTCTGTAATTTAAATGATCTTGGAGATGACTAAATCCTGTAACATGAATCTACCCTTAAAAACAAATGTACTATAAGAATTACCTATGGATTAAGACTTCTTGGGAAAATTTCCATGCTAACTTGTCTTTTTCATAGCCTGCTAAATATATGTAATATATAAGCATCTTTTTCAACTTTTACCTCAATACCTAATTAAAAATTAATTTTAGGGCTTCCCTGGTGGTGCAGTGGTTGAGAATCCGCCTGCCAATGCAGGGGACACGGGTTCGAGCCCTGGTCTGGGAGGATCCCACATGCCGCGGAGCAACTGGGCCCGTGAGCCACAACTACTGAGCCTGCGCGTCTGGAGCCTGTGCTCCTCAACAAGAGAGGCCGCGATAGTGAGAGGCCCGCGCATCGCGATGAAGAGTGGCCCCTGCTTGCCGCAACTAGAGAAAGCCCTCACACAGAAACGAAGACCCAACACAGCCATAAATAAATAAATAAAATTTAAAAAACATTAATTTTAAATTTTCTATAAAAATCCAAATATTAATTTAAAAAATAACTTAAAACAAAATTGCTATGTATTCTATACTGAAGAGAAAAATCACTCCTAATAATATTTTAATGTCTACTTTCTACACATTTAACTTTAACCGAAATGCTTTTGATTCTAATTATAATTTCTCATGTATTTGTATCTGATGGATAAGAAAAAAAAATAAAAATATTAAAGGAAAAAAAAAAAAAAACTGGAAATAACCCAATATGTACTTCAGTGGGAGAAAGCAAATGATGATACATCCATGCCTGACAGTATTACTGAACAATAAAAAGAATGAACTATTGATGCACATAACAATTTGGATGGGTCTCAAGGGAATTATGATGACTTTAAAAAGCCAATTTCAGAAGGTTATGTTTAAATCATAGTTTTGAAATTACAAAACTGTAGAAATGGAGGAGAGATTAAGGGTTGCCAGGTGTTAGGGAGGTGGGAACAGAATGAGACAGCTGTGGCTGTAACAGGGCAGCAGGCAAGGTCCTTGTGATCAGACTTCTCCATATCCGGACTGTGATGATGGTGGTGTAAGTTTATACATGTAAAAAATAACATAGAAATAAATACACACACACCCAAGTTCATGTAAAGCTGATGAAATCGGAAGAAGATGGTGGATTATATCAATTTCAGTTTCCTATTCTAGTACAATAATGATATTTTACTATTCAGTTGCATAAGACATTACCACTGGAAAACTGGGTAAAGAGTACATTAGATTTCTCTGTATTTTTTCTTACAACTACTTGAGAATCTATAATTTTCTCAAAATAAGAAGTACAAATATGAAAAAAATTAAAATCTTTGTGACCACAAATGCTAGGTAGTTTCTACCAATTGACTACATTTGGTGTCAAAGGTGAAACATCTTTGCCATCACCAATCTAGTGGTGGAGACAAGTGAAACAGTTGGGCAGGTAAATTGTCAATTAGTGTAAATGATGCTGATGGCACAGGTCTTGACACTGGACAAAGCTATGCTTAGAAAGGGGCTGAGAGGGGACTTCCCTGGCAGTCCAGTGGTTAAGACTCTGCCCTTTCACTGCAGGGGGCACGTGTTCGATCCCTAGTCGAGGAAGTAAGATTTCTGCATGCAGTACAGCACGGCCAAAAAAAAAAAAGTGGCTGAGAAGCTTCTTTCACCAAATTTAAGACACAGATTCTTCAATTACAAAATGTATAAAATGGAAATAGCAATACCTACAGCATGGTGTTGCTATGTGATTATACAAAATACATACTATAAAACGCACGTGGGTGTGTGGTGTATACACTTATATAAATGTATATATACATATATAAAATTTTTAATTATAATATATTTATATATTATAATAATTTTCATTATTTCTCCTTTGTATCAAGGAGATCTAGTGGAGGTATGTATGACTTAGTCACTAAAAAAGTTTTACAGGACGCCCAGTTACAGAGAGGACTCAAAGTACATGGAAGGAGAAACCTACCACCTAGGGTACAGGACAGGGAAGAACAACATTAAATGGCAGATTGATAGTTTAGGAAGAAGGAATCAAATACTACAATTATGATGATACTAAAACCAGAACATCAAGGTTCACCATACCAAACCACTGATACAGAAATATATTGAATATATATATATATATGTTTTTTTTTAATCAGTCATCAATTTTATACACATCACTGTATACATGTCAATCCCAATCGCCCAATTCAGCACACCACCATCCCCACCCCACCGCAGTTTTCCCCCCTCAGTGTCCATACATTTGTTCTCTACATCTGTGTCTCAACTTCGGCCCTGCAACCCGGTTCATCTGTACCATTTTTCTAGGTTCCACATACATGCGTTAATATATGATATTTGTTTTTCTCTTTCTGACTTACTTCACTCTGTATGACCGTCTCTAGATCCATCCACGTCTCAACAAATGACTCAATTTCGTTCCTTTTTATGGCTGAGTAATATTCCATTGTATATATGTACCACCTCTTCTTTATCCATTCGTCTGTCAATGGGCATTTAGGTTGCTTCCATGACCTGGCTATTGTAAATAGAGCTGCAATGAACATTGGGGTGCATGTGTCTTTTTGAATTACGGTTTTCTCTGGGTATATGCCCAGTAGTGGGATTGCTGGGTCATATGGTAATTCTATTTTTACTTTTTTAAGGAACCTCCATATTGTTTTCCATAGTGGCTGTATCAATTTACATTCCCACCAACAGTGCAAGAGGGTTCCCTTTTCTCCACACCCTCTCCAGCATTTGTTGTTTGTAGATTTTCTGATGATGCCCATTCTAACTGGTGTGAGGTGATACCTCATTGTAGTTTTGATTTGCATTTCTCTAATAATTAGTGATGTTGATCATCTTTTCATGTGCTTCGTGGCCGTCTGTATGTCTTCTTTGGAGAAATGCCTATTTAGGTCTTCTGCCCATTTTTGGATTGGGTTGTTTGTTTCTTTAATATTGAGCTGAATGAGCTGTTTATATATTTTGAAGATTAATCCTTTGTCCATTGATTCGTTGGTAAATCTTTTCTCCCATTCTGAGGGTTGTCTTTTCGTCTTGTTTATGGTTTCCTTTGCTGTGCAAACCTTTGAAGTTTCATTAGGTCCCATTTGTTTATTTTTGTTTTTATTTCCATTACTCTAGGAGGTGGATCAAAAAAGATCTTGCTGTGATTTATGTCAAAGAGTGTTCTTCCTATGTTTTCCTCTAAGAGTTTTATAGTGTCCAGTCTTACATTTAGGTCTCTAATTCATTTTGAGTTTATTTTTGTGTATAGTGTTAGGGAGTACTCCAATTTCATTCTTTTACATGTAGCTGTCCAGTTTTCCCAGCACCACTTATTGAAGAGACTGTCTTTTCTCCATTGTATATCTTTGCCTCCTTTCTCATAGATTAGTTGACCATAGGTGTGTGGGTTTATCTCCGGGCTTTCTATCTTGTTCCATTGATCTATGTTTCTGTTTTTGTGCCACTACCATATTGTCTTGATTACTGTAGCTTTGTAGTATAGTCTGAAGTCAGGGAGTCTGATTCCTCCAGCTTCGTTATTTTTCCCTCAAGACTGCTTTGGCTATTCGGGGTCTTTTGTGCCTCCATACAAATTTTAAGATGATTTGTTCTAGTTCCATAAAAAATGCCATTGGTAATTTGATAGGGATTGCATTGAATCTGTAGATTGCTTTGGGTAGTATAGTCATTTTCACAATATTGATTCTTCCAATCCAAGAACATGGTATATCTCTCCATCTGTTGGTATCATCTTTAATTTCTTTCATCAATGTCTTATAGTTTTCTGCATACAGGTCTTTTGTCTCCCTAGGTAGGTTTATTCCTAGGCATTTTATTCTTTTTGTTGCAATGGTAAATGGGAGTGTTTCCTTAATTTCTCATTCAGAATTTTCATCATCAGAGTATAGGAATGCAAGAGATTTCTGTGCATTAATTTTGTATCCTGCAACTTTACCAAATTCATTAATTAGCTCTAGTAGTTTTCTGGTGGCATCTTTAGGATTCTCTATGTATAGTATCATGTCATCTGCAAACAGTGACAGTTTTACTTCTTCTTTTCCAATTTGTATTCCTTTTATTATTTTTTTTTCTTCTGTGATTGCTGTGGCTAGGACTTCCAGAACTATGTTGAATAATAGTGGTGAGAGTGGACATCCTTGTCTCATTCCTGATCTTAGAGGAAATGCTTTCAATTTTTCACTGTTGAGAATGATGTTTGCGGTGGGTTTGTCATATATGGCCTTTATTATGTTGAGGCAGGTTCCCTCTATGCCCACTTTCTGGAGAGTTTTTATCATAAATTGCTGTTGAATTTTGTCAAAAGCTTTTTCTGCATCTATTGAGATGATCATATGGTTTTTATTCTTCAATTTGTTAATATGGTGTATCACATTGATTGATTTGCATATATTAAGGAATCCTTGCATCCGTGGGATAAATCCCACTTGATCGTGGTGTATGATCCTTTTAATGTGTTGCTGGATTCTGTTACCTAGTATTTTGTTGAGGATTTTTGCATCTATATTCTTCAGTGATATTGTTCTGTAATTTTCTTTTTTTGTAGTCTTTGTCTGGTTTTGGTATCAGGGTGATGGTGACCTCATAGAATGAGTTTGGGAGTGTTCCTTCCTCTGCAATTTTTTGGAAGAGTTTGAGAAGGATAGGTGTTAGCTCGTCTCTAAATGTTTGATAGAATTCACCTGTGAAGCCATCTGGTCCTTGACTTTTGTTCGTTGGAAGATTTTTAATCACAATTTCAATTTCATTACTTGTGATTGGTCTGTTCGTATTTTCTGTTTCTTCCTGGTTCAGTCTTGAAGGTTATACCTTCCTAAGAATTTGTCCATTTCTTCCAGGTTGTCCATTTTATTGGCACAGAGTTGCTTGTAGTAGTCTCTTATGATGCTTTGTATTTCTGCAGTGTCTGTTGTAACTTCTCTTTTTTCATTTCTGATTTTATTGATTTGAGTCCTCTCCCTCTTTTTCTTGATGAGTCTGGTTAATGGCTTATCAGTTTTGTTTATCTTCTCAAAGAACCAGCTTTTAGTTTTATTGATCTTTGCTATTGTTTTCTTTGATTCTATTTCATTTATTTCCACTCTGATCTTTATGATTTCTTTCCTTCTGCTAACTTTGGGGTTTGTTTTTTCTTCTTTCTCTAGTTTCTTTAGGTGTAAGGTTAGATTGTTTACTTGAGATTTTTCTTGTTTCTTTAGGTAGGCTTGTATAGCTATAAAATTCCCTCTTAGAACTGCTATTGCTGCATCCCATAGGTTTTGGGTCATCGTGTTTTCATTGTCGTTTGTCTCTAGGTATTTTTTGATTTCCTCTTTGATTTCTTCAGTGATTTCTTGGTTATTTAGTAACGTATTGTTTAGCCTCCATGTGTTTGTGTTTTTTACATTTTTTTCCCTGTAATTCATTTCTAATCTCATAGTGTTGTGGTCAGAAAAGATGCTTGATATGATTTCAATTTTCTTAAATTTACTGAGGCTTGATTTGTGACCCAAGATGTGATCTATCCTGGAGAATGTTCCGTGTGCACTTGAGAAGAACGTGTAATCTGCTATTTTTGGATGGAATGTCCTATAAATATCAATTAAATCTATCTGGTCTATTGTGTCACTCAAAGCTTCTGTTTCCTTATTTAGTTTCATTTTGGATGATCTGTCCATTGGTGTAAGTGAGGTGTTAAAGTCCCCTACTATTATTGTGTTAATGTTGATTTCCTCTTTTATAGCTGTTAGCAGTTGCCTTATGTATTGAGGTGCTCCTATGTTGGGTGCATATATATTTATAATTGTTATATCTTCTTCTTGGATTGATCCCTTGATCATTATGTAGTGTCCTTCCTTGTCTCTTGTAACATTCTTTATTTTAAAGTCTATTTTATCTGATATGAATATAGCTACTCCAGCTTTCTTTTGATTTCCATTTGCATGGAATATCTTTTTCCATCCCCGCATTTTCAGTCTGTATATGTCCCTAGGTCTGAAGTGGGTCTCTTGTAGACAGCATATATATGGGTCTTGTTTTTGTATCCATTCAGCAAGCCTGTGTCTTTTGGTTGGAGCATTTAATCCATTCATGTTTAAGGTAATTATCGATATGTATGTTCCTATGACCAGTTTCTTAATTGTTTGGGGTTTGTTTTTGTAGGTCCTTTTCTTCTCTTGTGTTTCCCACTTAGAGAAGTTCCTTTAGCATTTGTTGTAGAGCTGGTTTGGTGGTGCTGAATTCTCTTAGCTTTTGCTTGTCTGTAAAGCTTTTGATTTCTCCATCAAATCTAAATGAGATCCTTGCCAGGTAGAGTAATCTTGGTTGTAGGTTCTTCCCTTTCATCACTTTAAGTATATCATGCCACTCCCTTCTGGCTTGTAGAGTTTCTGCTGAGAAATCAGCTGTTAACCTTATGGGAGTTCCCTTGTATGTTATTTGTCATTTTTCCCTTGCTGCTTTCAATAAGTTTTCTTTGTCTTTAATTTTTGCCACTTTGATTACTATGTGCATCGGCGTGTTTCTCCTTGGGTTTATCCTGTATGGGACTCTCTGCGCTTCTTGGACTTCGGTGGCTATTTCCTTTCCCATGTTAGGGAAGTTTTCGACTATAATCTCTTCAAATATTTTCTCTGGTCCTTTCTCTCTCTCTTCTCCTTCTGGGACCCCTATAATGCAAATGTTGTTGCATTTAATATTGTCCCAGAGTTCTCTTAGGCTGTCTTCATTTCTGTTCATTCTTTTTTCTTTAGTCTGTTCTGCAGCAGTGAATTCCACCATTCTGCCTTCCCGGTCACTTATCCATTCTACTGCCTCAGTTATTCTGCTATTGATTCCTTCTAGTGTAGTTTTCATTTCAGTTATTGTATTGGTCATCTCCGTTTGTTTGTTCTTTAATTCTTCTAGGTCTTTGTTAATCATTTCTTGCATCTTCTCAATCTTTGTCTCCATTCTTTTTCCAAGGTCCTGGATCATCTTCACTATCATTATTCTGAATTCTTTTTTTGGAAGGTTGCCTATCTCCACTTTATTTAGTTGTTTTTCTGGGTTTTTTTTCTTGTTCCTTCAACTGGTATATAGCCCTCTGCCTTTTCATCTTGTCTGTCTTTCTGTAACTGTGGTTTTTGTTCCACAGGCTGCAGGATTGTAGTTTTTCTTGTTTCTGCTGTCTGCCCTCTGGTGGTTGAGGCTATCTAAGAGGCTTGATGGGAGGCTCTGGTCTATATGTTGTTTAAGTGTTTGTTGGGGCTTTGGGGCTGAACATACAGATTGATGTTAAAAGTTTCAGGATGAAACATTAAAAGAACACAGTTAAGGGAACTGATAAGTTATTATAATTATGGATATCCTTGTCCCATGATAGGTATGATAAAATGTAACTATCACTTTAATATCAAAGAATAAAAATAACATCTCAGTTTTCCATGTATAATAAGAGTGCAATGTAATATGGATTATAAATAAAGGACATATATGTAGTAACCTTGTTTATAATAGGGATTTATTAATATTTCTTGTCAAAGTTTTCCTAATGAAGGAATTTTATATATGCCATCATTAAAGGAATATTTTATAAGAGTTACTAAATAAAATATTTTTAAACTAGAAATATGTTGGCATTTTTAAAAGAATCTGAAGTGATCCCAATTGTCTGCTTAAGTCAGATAGTCCATTGAGAGTTGAATATTGATTCCAATTTTTCTGAATTCAACTACCATACGGTTCCCACTAGTGCACGTATAGGTAGACCAGGCCCTAATTGGTAGGACACATATTTCAAATAAGTGTAGATTTGGTGAAAGAGCTGTCAGGACATATGCACTAGAATTGATGTGCCTGGGACTTTGGCTTCCTTTTGTCATCACCAGGCTTTTCCTAGACCCACAATTTCCCCAGTTTTGGCTTTTCAAGAAATCTAACAATGGATTCTATCTCATTCCTTACAGAATTTAATAATTGCCCCTACCAGAACTTTTAATTGAATCTTCCCTAATTTGTTGTTTTATTGGCTGTTTTCCCCTATTCATTCATTTATGCTTTCGTTCAGTGTTAACTCAGGCTAATGCCAAATTTGCATTAAACACAACACTGTGGCAGTCTCTTTAGTATGGAAAGGTCAAATAGGATGACACCATGTTTTATTTGCTTTCCTACTTCTTATTCTAAGAGTGGAGCATTATTACAGCAAAATTCCTAGTGTTTGTATATTTTCTGAAGTAAAATACACAAATAAGATGCCACGTTCTCTCCTCTAAACTGATCCCAAAAGCTTAGTTATTACGTTTTGCCGATCACTGACCCAAGGAAATCATAATGTAAATATAATTTGGGGTCTGATGAGATGTCTCCCAGATAATAAGGATATCCTTTATCAGAAAGGATAAATTTCAGAAAATTTATCTTCTTGATTAAAATGTTGGAAAAATTAAAATTCAATAGCTGGTCAACTCCTGCATCTGGAAAACTATAGAAATTTTGGTGGCAAGGGATATTAGCTAGTTCCTCTGATGTGTTTCATGAGATAACCTTTGGATGTCTCTGTTCTTCTTTCATGTTCAGCAAATTCTTATCCCTAGTTCGTTTCTACTTAATGTTTGACACGGGACCTAGGACACTTTAACTCCTTTCAGTTGGTCAGCAAGGGATCTTTGTGATGTTCCGCCCTTCCTATCCACTTTCACTTTCCTCAGATTTTAATGAGCATACATATGAACCAGGGGGATCCTGCAAACAGCAGACACTTATTCACACATTCTGGAATGAGATCTGAGATTCTGAATTTCTCACAGGTTCCCTGGTGATATCAATGGACTTGGTCCACAGACCACATTTTTAGTTGCAAAAGTGGAGACACTGCACCATGGACTGATGTTATGTTTGCCCGATTGGAGGAAATTAGGCACTCTACTGCAGCAAAAATTATTTCAAATTATGAGAATTTAGTTTATTTCCATACTTTTCACTTTACGAGGAAGAGTTGGTGCTTTGCAAGGCTATTTTTATTTTTCCCAATGCCAGGCATGTGTTATTGAAATATTCCATATGAAAACACTCATAGGACTTAAGGAATTGTGTACATTCAGTAATTAAAATGAAAAAGAAAAATGATACAAACATTTATATTTCTGAAATACAGTGCTTATTTCAGCTTCATCGAGGTATAACTGCAAAATAAAATTGAAAGATATCTAAAATGTACATGGGGATGATTTGATATATGTATAAGTTATAAAAGGATTCTTATCTTGTTAACACACCTATCAATCACCTCAAGTATTTATCATTTTTGTGAGAATATTGAAGTTCTACTATCTTATCATATTTCAATTATACAATAGTGTTATTGACGATAGTCACCATGTTATGCATTAGGTCCTCAGGTCTTATTCATCTTATAGCTGAAAGTTATGGTGCTGTTTTTTATTTCCTCTTAGGGAATGTACTCCACTCATTTGCTGTGCTATATGTATAACATTTTCAATAGATGTTATATTTGTAAATCAAAAATCAAAACAGAAAACTACTCTATTGTGTTTTATTGCCACCTTAGAACATTCAAGAAAAACATCAGCAGATGCTACCTACCTGGACTCTGAGGTCACAGCCTTTGGGGTGTGGCCTCAAGTGACAGTACAAAGGCTGCACAAGGAGAAGTGTCCTTTCCTAAGGACACTTCTTGCTCAGGACACCACATCTGCTGGGTAGCTGAAGCTATATGTAAAAAAAAATAGTAGAACTGTTGTATTCTTCTGTTTTTTGTATTTTTAGCAATTGGAAGCTCAAATTTATATTAGATATTGTGAAATTTATATCTCAGGTTTTTTTTAACAGGATAGAAGACTTTTCTTCATCTGCTACTTGTATTTAAAAGGCAGCATTTTCTATATTCTTCATTGAACATTTCTTTTTTTTTTAGAAATATATTTTACTTTTCAGGTTGATATTTTGTTTTCCAAAATTGTCAGTTCTTTTCCATTTTATAAGTCATTGCCATTTCAGCCTGAAATTTGCTTCTCTTGAAAGTTTTTTGAGCATAAGACTAACCAAGTCATCACTTGGTTATTCTCTAATTGGAGTTTTTAACTTTAGGGTAAAAATGAAAGATTAAAGACACACTACAAAATATGACTTTGGGTAAACTCTACAAGAATCATTTAAAATACAATCTTATTAACTACTGACTGTCTCGATATGTAATATTAAATATGACAGAAGTATACTGATAAATATGCCTTTATTTAGAACCAAATCTCACTGAACTTTTATTATCTTTGTGATACAGAAGCTATTTAGAGATGTTATAGTAAGTTTTATTTCAAAAAACAGAGTTAAAAAAAAAAAAAGCTATGCAACCTCCAAAAGCTGTATAATTTACTCCCACTTTTTTTCTACTTTGGAAGAACACACTCAAATACTCAGTCAATGAGCAGTTATTGAGTTTTTAAGCTGCCCGTTCAATTTTCTCAGGCATCTGAAACTACAGAAGGGGAGATAGACACACTAAGTTATTACATAAAACAAACTGGAAAATGTTACAGGTCTTTAAAGAAACTGATCTAGATCAGCAAACTGCAAAAGAGAAGGAGATTATTGCTTTGTAAACTGTCAAGGAAGATATATGAGGAACAATCTTCTCATGATTCCCTGCAGAGGACAGAAAACACAGATATATTGAATTAAGGAAAGTAAAAACATTCTGGGCTGAGGAAATAGCACACACACAAAAAAAGGTGCAAAAATATGAAAGTCCACCAAGGGTTCAGGAAACCATGTAAGATATAGACTGAAGGACATAGAATATAGTGGTATAATAATTCTATGTTTTCTAAGCTGAAAGGCTAGGACAAGGAGGTTGCAGTTAACTAAAATACGGAACAAAGGAGGAGAACAAAGTTTGGAAGAAAAGAATGACTCACACTTTCCATTATGCTGAATAAGGTAATGATTTGTATTTTCTTTTCAGAACCAGTCAATTTATGCACATACACATGACTATATGACTATATCTAAAATGTTCATTTATGATGAAGACCATTTTATTTCATCTTATAAAACAGCAAATGCAGTGAAAAATTTAGCCAAAATAAACACCCAGAACGTTCTTTCTCTTTTCCTTTGGAGGCTGGGTAGAAAATTGCAATCATTGAGAATACTAAATCTTTCACTTTTTACTCATATCCCACTCATCTTTTCCCAACCAGTCTGCACAAACAGACCCTGATAAAAAGAGCCAACATGTAATCGTCTTTCACACAATATGTGCAATTTTGCCATCTTGTTATCATCTTATTTTAAAATGCAAATAGAAGATTATGCTGTTTAAAAAAAAAAAAAATCCGAATACAAGAATTAACAGCTGGAAGAAATAATTAAGATCAGATAATTGAAAGCCTCTATTTAAAAATGACTGTTCTTTAAAGGTAATAAGCTAGTATGAAGTAAATAATTAAAACATGAACATTTTGCAAGAAGTGGGTATGCGGATGGGGGGTTCTTTTTGGAAGAGTTACTTTCCTGGAGAGGTGAGAAAAATCACCTTTCTCTTTCTTTTTTAACTGAATAGTGAGTAAAATGGGATAATTCACTGAATCATGCTGTTTCCTTTTTAATTGGTATATTAGCAGTTATTAAGAATAGAAATATATGAGTTTTACCAAGAAAGGTAAAGAAACATGATATGTGCCCAAAACATATAGACACATCTGACAAGATAGGATGAGAGACAGTAACTCTGCCATCAAGTTGACTTGTTTGTCTTCTAGCATCATCAGACACGAAGTGAGTGAATTTGAGAGAATTTGTAAACCTGTCCATGCCTTGTTTTCCTAATATATTAAATGGTATAACAATATCTATCTTACAGTATTATTGTTAGAATTAGACCTACTACATATATACTCCTTTGGTTTTAGTGATTCTAGAGCTGATTTTTAGACTCTGATTCTAGCAGGGATAGAAAATCAATGCTGTATCTTATGATTCGCTAAGTCACAATCACATTCAACATGGGAAAGCAAGACACATACAAAAGCAAGTATTTTAGAACTAATACTGACATCACTTCTAGAATCACTTCCCTAAAAAACTCTTTCATTATTAGTGACTTGCTACTAATCTAAAATAAGTAATCTGTTATTTGTGTCCACAGTATGGCTTCATTTCCTTTCCAGACAGTATTAATCCTGCTGCCCAAAAGTTCAGTTTTTGGTTTTTTTTTTCCTAAAGTCATCATATGATTTCCTGACTGAATGCATTTATTCAAATTCTTTCATGACTTGAATAGCACACTATCTTCACTGCTGTTCTCCCAAGCAAATATATGACCTTTACTATGATGTCTTTCTGAATATTCCTATTCACCTTGTCATTATCCTTGTCTGAAAATATAGCATTATGCTGCTCATTTGTCACTAAACTATAACCTGACAGGTGATATCTGATAAAATGTTTACTTATATTACTGATTGATTAATTCTTAAACTATTCATATGTACGACTTCTTTTTACGGATTCAAAAATCAACTTAACCAATTACTACCAATATGTGACTTTGGACAAATTATTCAATATAATTATATATCAAATTTTATAAATTAGGAAACTGAGACCTAGGGAAAAAAAATTAGTGACACAGTCACAGTCACATAATTTTTCTTACTGGGATTCAAACACATGTCTATTTGTCTGTGCCTAAAGCTGAAGCATTTCCAATCTATCACTGCCTTTTAATAAAGTAAGACAGAATTTAAGTGTGATAATTTGTTTTTAAATTATTTAATTATTGGAAATTTCTTGAAAACAAATCCTTTGCATGAATCAGCACTCTAAAAGAAACTTCTCAAAATGCATGGTCAGAAATATTTTACACAAAGGATTGCTTTACCATTGTTCCAATATAGAAGGAAAGAAATATTTCTGTGTGGTACAGATTGAAGACAGATGCATGGTCAGATGCTGAAGGAAGCCTTGTGTGTCCTGTTGGTTAGGGACATGTGTGAAGGAATTGGGGAAATGAGAAAATAGTATGCCTATTTTCCCATATACACCAAAGAGGAGATTATCTCCACATATATTTACCTACACTGAGAAGAGACTAAATCCCTAAATCTGTGCTGTCGAATACAGCCATCCCTAGCCACACATGGCTCTTGAGCACTTTAAAGGTAGCTAACCTAAACTGAGATATATTTTACACACCAGATTACAAAGATTTAGTAGAAAAGTATATAAATACTTCATTAATATTTTATAAATATGGATTATGTGTAGAAATGATAGTATTTTGAATGTATTACATAAAATAAAATATATTAGTAAAATTATTTTCACCTTCCTTTGTTAGTTACTTTTTTGTGATAGTGCTGCCCCACAAATTTTTCCAGATTTCAATTTTTTTTCCCATAGATACACTTGTTGATTTATTTTTGTCGTTAGTACTGCTATAAATCTTTTCGTAATTTGCAGAATTAGATAAAATACTTTTAAGCACGAACGAATCCCTTTGTATTCAGCAGTCAGAAAATTATCAGAGTAATCATTTTCTCTGCTCCAAAATAGCTACATTACTTCTAAAAGACTTGCATTCATTGTATTACATCTTGAGCATTATTTGCAGTGTTTTCTCACTTTCAGAAAGATTGCTAGAGAGAGGTTCATAGGATTAGAACTCCCAGGTCCCTTTACAGAGGGACATGTGCCAGTTTCATTGGCTTTGACTACTGGAGTTTCAGAAGAGATTTAATAGTGGTGTCCAGTGGTGTTAAGTAAGGGTTATTGTGAAATTCCACCTGACAAACAGGAGCTTAAACCATAATTCTCTGAATAAGTTTTCTACCTAAATAATAGATAATAAGTTCCCATCGAGAGCCTGGATTTTTTATCAGATTATAAACATGCTTTAAAGAAATCTACCCCCCAAAATGCAACACAATTTGCATTAAATGTAGTTTTCCACGGCATTTTATTTTGTGTAGAACTTAGTTAATAATTTTAAAATTCTAAACTTTAAAGCTTAATAATTCACCAGGTATTTTGCTTCAAAAAGAATAAAACCAAAGACATGTTAACGAAATGTTCATAATAACAGAAAGCGTACATTTTCTTTAAAAGTTAAGATTGAAAACCATGTTGGACCTGTCACAGAAGATCAAGTTGGCTAAACGACCCAAAGCCTGAATTCATAGTAACATTATTCAAATGAGTTATTCAAGCTCTCCAGAAAGAAAATATATTTATATTAAATGTGAGAGAATAACAGATAAGAACATGTTTATTCTTTAAAAAGTAAAAACAAAAGTGGTAATGATTTGGAAGAAAACCTCAAAGAGAACATTAACCTTTTAATTCCAAGAAGGCAGTCAATTAGATGTGCTCCTGACGTTTCCCCAGCAGGACTCAAAGGTGGGCTAGATCTACTGAGTTTCAGTCTGATTTTTAGTTTTTTTTAGAGATTTTTTTCAAGAAGTATGGCACCACCAATGCTTTTAATGAATCAGAAAACCATATTTTTCAGAAAACATGAACTTCAACTACTTTATGCCAAAAAGACAATCAGGAGTCAGACTCTGAAGGTGTAGAAGTTTCAAGAATTTCATAACCAAATTATTTATTTTATAGTCTCCTTACGTTTATTCTTAAATTGCTTTCCTTCTTTCTTACATGTTTTCTATAAATAGCAGATGTGATAAAAACAATATCTTACAAAGTCTAAAGACCAGCCAAAAAATACCACATAAAAACTCTATTAGTAGAAAGCATCATGTCAAAAATTTTTACTTTTTAAAAATAAAAACTAGGGGCATATTATGATCAGTGAAAACTTTGCTTAACAGCCTTGTATTAAACATATACACAAATATGGTTCTTCTGTGAAAAAGAAATGTGTGGTGTAATTGCTTTTGTTCATAAACAACCTTTTCCCAGACAGTTAATATTTGATTATTCTTCAGTTTTTCCATAGACTTCTTATAATATGTCTTGATTATCTCTTTCAAATATCATATAAAATATGATACTGCTTTTATAAGCACTGCTGGGTTTTTTTGCTTGTTTGTTTGTTTGAGTTCTGGTTTGAAAGTTTCATAAATGTTGAGTTGTCTTCCCCAGAAGACATAATTTAACATAGCATATTTAAATTTAAATTATGATTTTTATCATAATTTAACAAAGCAGAGGGTTACAGGATCCCTATACAGGTATAGTGTAGGACTATAAAAATGACCATGCAGGACTTCCCTGGTGGCATAGTGGATAAGAATCTGCCTGCCAATGCAGGGGACACGGGTTCGAGCCCTGGTCTGGGAAGATCCCACATGCCGTGGGGCACCTAAGCCCGTTCACCACACTACTGCGCCTGCACTCTAGAGCCCGCGTGCCACAACTACTGAAGCCCACGTGCCTAGAGCCTGTGCTCTGTAACAAGAGAAGCCACCGCAATGAGAAGCCTGAGCACCGCATCGAAGAGTAGCCCTCGCTCACCGCAACTAGAGAAAGCCCGCGCACAGCAACGAAGACCTAATGCAGCCAAAAAGAAAGAAAGAAAAGAAATTGCCATATTAAAAAAAAAAAAAAAAAATGACCATGCATGCTGAAATCTTGCAAAACAAACTTAATAATCAATGGAAAAAGTTATAGTTGCTCCATGACCTTTAAAAAAGTTTTGTCAGTATATTTAAAACATTTACTGTTAATTAAGTGTGTAAGGAAGTGAAAAAATAGTAAAACTGGTCTTTATTATTAACTGGTCTTTATTATTTAGTATACTTTTAATGAAAGTCAGATGAATGTCATTGTATACTGGTTCAGGGAGAGTTAAAGTGCTTATTTCTTTATTAAAAATAAGTTTGAACAATGCTTGCCTTCTTCTTGTACTATAACATATGGAGAAAGCATCATTTCTATGGCTTGCGAAATTGTCATACTCCTTTTCTTGTTTGGATTAGTTTCCAGCAATTTATCTATTGAGCTTTCAATGATGTGAAATTACTCCAAGTTGTCTTGGACATGTGGTATGTTTTCCCAGTGCCACTTCTTCTGGGCATTTTCATCCTTTCTGTCATGACTGCTTTCTTCATTTGTCTGTAAATTCGCCTTCTCCAGGTTTATCCATTGCACACCTAGGGTCTGTCCAAATGGAGACAATGTCAACATTTCTACCACCAACTCTTTCTCTTGTAACTGCATTTATGTTTGATATGAATTTCACTTCCAGTGTTATTACTTTTTGTTTCTCTGTTGCACTTTCAGTGTTGTTGGGCAGGTCCATCTTCCAGTGATCCATTTTTGTAAAATATCATGTGAGTTTGTCTATCTGTGAACTGAATAACTGATGCTCAGTGGCCAATCACTGACATATTTGGAAAGAAATGACCACTGATCATGAGATGCATCTGTTATTTATGTAATATTTAGTAGACTGAAGCAGGAAAGTTTGTACTTTATGAAATTCCTCACAGTTAATATGTAAGAATTACTAAAATTTGAACTGAGTTGTTAGAGAACAGTTATTGAACTAAAAACTGAAATCCATGCATATCTGAATTAGGCAAAGCCAGGACAATTTGTGTTGTGTCACAGCAGCAATACTTGTATCACCTGCATAATATATTAATTCTCTTCTTCTATGTGATCAAAATATTCTTGAAGAAGGAATAAGCTGAATCAGAGGGTGATGTATCAGAAAAGACTAGCTAGTACCTCTCATGTAGAAGCCTTTGTGTGAAATGCTAAGAATCAGAAAAAGCTTCAAACAGCATTCTACTGTGGGGTCGTCTGGTTCAATTCATATATTACTTATATCTTTCCTCTCTGTCTCTATTCTGAAGCAGCTATTTGGGACTCTTTTTTAGAAAATTATAAAAATTATTGAATGACCGAAATCAATTCATATATAAACCTTCTACTTATTTTTGTTGATTAAGAGTACATATCTTCAGGAGTGTATATTATGACTAGATCTATGGTTACATTAGTTTTATCATAAAATTATTTTACTAATTGCCAGTTTTGTCTCCATAGAGGACATAGCTTAAAATACCAAATAAGTAATAATATCGATAATAATAAAATAACAATGAATGCATATATAATGCTCACTGTTGTAAGCACTTTACCTACATTAGGTCACTGCTCTTTACAAAAACTCCATAAGATTAGTATAATATTAGCCACAGTTGGTAAATAAAGAATCCTAAAAAGGAGGCTAATATCTTGCCTAAGGGTACACAGCTATAAGTGGCAGAGTCAAGATTTGAACTTATCACATCTGGTTTCAGAGTCTGGTCTCTTAAACTTGTGTCCATAAATCTAAATCTGCACCTTGCTCTCCACTGCTGACACTTAAACCAGCTACCTCTGTGTCTCTGAGTCTCCAGTGTCCAGAGGACCATAGGATCACATGCTGAGTATAATGTGTCTAGTGCTGAGCACAGGACTGAGTTACTGCAGAGCAAAAGAACAAAAATCACAAATGAACTAATAAACTAATATTACTTGGAGAAAAGTGGAAATCAATAAAGTAAAAATGGACCTTTGATTTTGTGGGTTAGTGTTTGATGGAGGTAGCTTCATTTGCTTTGTTATTCATTTCACTGGTTCTTAATCGAGTTTAGAGTGCTTTGGGTATATCAGAGATCTATAGTAGATCTCTACCACTCCTAGAAATGTTTTCATTTTGCATCCAGCAGTTAACCTGTAAAGTCAATACCCCTTGCTCAACTTAATAGCATTAAGTCTTTTATGTATTTCTATCCAGTTAGGGTTGCCAGATGTAGCCAAACCAACCAAACAAAGAAAAAAAAGAAACAACAAAACAGAATGCTCAATTAAATTTTCATTTCAGATAAACAAAGGATATATATATATATATATATATATATATATATATATATATATATCTCCCATGCAGTGTTCAGAACATACTTACACTATAAAAAAATTTGTTAATCTGAACTTCAAATTTAACCAGATGTCATATATTTTACCTGGTGTATATTTATCTAACATAAATTGGGGGTGTGTGGGATAATAAAGAGAGAAAGTGGCTCTGAATCTAAATATAGAAGAGAATGCTTTTGGTTTATTGTGGACACTCTAATTTACTAATCATGCACTCTTTGATCATTTTACCTGTTTCAGCCTTTGTCTCATTGGTAAAAATGGAATCATTAGATGCTCCCCCAATCCTGGCAGTTGAAGGGAATAAAATACAGGCATATTTAAAACAATATTTAAAACTCAAGAGCTAGGAACACAACAGTTCTTATATTTTCAGTTTATTTCATATACAAACTAACTCTCACTCTATCTGATGTCATTTTCCATCACGGAAAACATCATGTCGTAGACAGTGATCTCTTGCCACATGATGCTTACTTATCAATGAACTTAGCAGTGGTTAATAAGCTTTAAATGATAAGAGTTAAAGCAATGACTGCTCTCATACTGCTTTACTCATGGTGACCATGAATAAATACCTTATAATAATTGCCATTATTACATTCCTTAAGAAGCCTGACATAAATTCTTTTTTTTTTTTTTGCAAATTCATTCATGGAACATGAGAGAATATCTTAATGTTTTCCTGAAAAATGTGGTGTTAGGTTTCTCTGACACTTAAAAAACATGATCGCACAATTAGTGAAGAAATCTGTACCAGCAAAAGGTAATACTGATTGTTAAATTACTGTAAATTATAGTATGCTTGATAAAGGATGATTTCTAAGTGTGAAACATGTTTTTTGGCCATTGAAATGATTTCTGACTTTTACCCTGTTATTATAAATTCATGAAAATTACTTGTTTTGCCAGACATCCATACAGTGGCAAATGAGAATCCCATGGGTAGTGATCTTTAAATGAAGGCAGTCAGTATGTTCCAAGTTTCATCTAAATGTCTGGGAATTTCTTTGTACTGTGATAAAGAGAATTGCAAATCTTTAGGAACATTTGAATTGGTTAAAACCTATCAATGAGAGAAATATAAACTAAATTTTTTCCATGATTCTTAATTAAAGTCACCATATTTTTATTAATTCTTCCAACAATCATCTGTTGAACATTCTTTCCTCAAAGTTATCTAACTATGACAATACAAGTTTTCCTCCCTTTTTTCTAAATACTATATGACCAAAGGGAAGGCTTTACCATTTTTAAAAATTTGAAATTTAGCATATTTCTCCAAAAGCATCTGCAAAGCTTAAAAGCAAACCTTCAATAATAACTTATTGGTTAGGATATGTTAAACAGTTTCCAATGTAGTGAACCCAGTTAGTTAACTTATTAGAAATTTCTGCAACATTGCTCCACTATGTATACTGTATACATCAGTAAAGCCTGCTCAGCTTTTGATTAATAATAAATAAATGCAAACATACATGGTACCAGTTGACCATATCTCGTTCTCATGGGCATGGCCTTGGAAATAAAAATTATGAGATACCCACATGCACAAACACATCTACAATCATCTGTGATGTCTAGGATAGAAAAAAATATAAGTGAAGAATATCTGTATTTTAAGAACAAAAAGGATAAGAGACAAACCTGGAGTATTATGGATAAATATGAAAAACACATCGCCTTCAGAAGGCAGTGTATGGAAAACATCTAAATGTTTTTCTTTAATGTTATGTGCTATTTCATTTATTCTTAAATTGTTATTAATCACTTTTGAAGAGAGGGAAAAGGAAAATTGCTCTTCTGGACACAGGGTGAGATGAGAGGAAACCCATGGGGCACTGAGTCATAGCATGAAAGCAAGCAAACCTGAAGAGCTGCCCAATTCTCATCGGGCAAGACTCAACTCTAAGTTACAAAGTCACTAAGGTTTAAGGGTTTCTCAGTTCCTTCACTACAGCCCATTATTTTAACTAGTAGAGTCACTTTTTTCCTACAAAGTTAAGTGTATTTCAAAAGTAGTAGAGGGAAAATATAATGAAGCACACTTCATCTTAGAATCACATTTTTTAATTCCTCCCTCCATACACTTGTGCTGTTGTTGTCATCCATTTTATTTTTATATGTTATAAGCCCTACATGACATATTGCCACCATTTTTGTTTTAAAAAGCCAATTATCATTAAGAGTGAATAAAAATAATTTTAAGATATATTAATTATTATGAAAGTAATCTGATTCATTGTAGATCATTTGATAGCAAAAAGAAAGTGAAAAGAAAAGGAATAAAAAATCTGTCTTATACCTACCAGAAAAAAAAAAAGAGTGAATAAAAATTAAAAAATAATTTCTACATTTTTTTCATTTCCAGAGCTCTCCATTTCTTTGTGTAGATTCAGATTTTTGTCTGTTATCGCAGTCCTTCTCTCTGAAGAAGTTGGTTTAACAATTCTTGGGGTACAAGAATTCTGCCTATGAATTCTCTCAGATTTGTTGTTTGAAAATGTCTTTATTTGGCCTTCATATTTTAAATATATATATTTGCTGGGTTGACAGATTTTCCCTGCTTTTGATACATTAAAGATATCACACTATTAAGTCTTGTGTACTTACTGACAAGAAAACTGATGTAATTCTTATCTTTATTCTTTTGTATGTAAAACGCCTTTTCTCTTTATTTTTCTCTTGCCTTTAAAGACATTTTTCATCTCTGATTTTCAGCAGCTTGAATGTAATACATCAAATTATAATTTGGGAGGGATATTCATCTGGTTGTTACTAGAATAACACAGGCAAGATGAATCTGTAGTTTCTTGATTCTGTACTTTGGTGCCTTTCATTATTTTTTGCAAAATTCTCACCATTCTCTGATCCAATATTATGTCTACCTTTTTCTCTCACTCTCTTTTCTCTTTTTTGGGCTTGAATAATCCACTTGTTAAACTGTTTTATATTTTCCCTTCTGTTAGGTAATAGGTTTTTTTGGATGTGCTGGTCTTTTATTGTGGTGGTGTTATTAGTTTCCTTGTTTTTTCTCTTCTATGTATGTTTCAGTTTTCAACAATTTCTACTGACCTATCTCCATGTCTACCAATTTGTTCTTCTGCTGTTGAACTCATTGAAGGAACTTTTCATTACTTTATATAGTTTTTTTTGTTTGTTTGTTTCTAGAATTTTCATTTGGGTTTCTTATAGCTTCATCATTTCTAATGAAACCCCCCAAATCTTCATGCACGTTGTCTACCTCTACCATTAAATTTCTAAACATATAATCATAGTTTTAAAAATATTTTTTATGTAATTTTCAAAGGTTACTTTCCATTTACAGTTATTACAAAATATTGGCTATATTCCCCATGTTGTATTACATTTTCTGTTTGATAGTTCCAAAATCTAGATATCTCTGAGTCTGATTCAACTGACTGTTCAGGTAGTCTTATGTTTTGCATGGGCATTTAAAAAAATTAAATTCAGCATTGTAGGATGAAAAGTAGACACTGAAGTCAAGAGTATTTAAGTCTGGAAAGATACAGGTTTCTTTTGTCATTCAGCCTTGTGCCAATCTAGTAAATAGTTGAGATGGGTTTGGGTTTTCTTGCTGACGTTTTTACCTTCAGGACACCATAGTCTTCAAATTCTTCTAGTAGTGGGATACTGCTGTCTTCTGATTAGGACAGTATTGAGACATCAAAGGGGTTTGTCCTTTGTCTTTCATCCTCAGCTTTCAGTGATTCCTGTTTGCTTGCATGATGGAGGGGGTGGGTCTACACAATCTTCTCTTCCCCCAGAAACAGACTTGTTTTGCTTCTAACCCTGCGGTAAGAGTAGGGAATTTTTCTCTCTCCTCATCCACATTGATTGAGGCTCTTCCTGACCACCCTATTTAAAATTGCATCCCTCCTCTAATTTTATCCCATCCTATGACCTTCTAAGCTTGTTTTTTACCCCCTGTTTTACCATGAAACATAACATATAATTTGTTATTTCACTTTTTGTCTTTCATCTCCACCTTTGTGTCTCTTTATTTTTGTTGCCAGATCTCCAAGGTCTGAAATAATACCAGCCACATACTAGGTACTCTGAAACCCTTGTTCAGTGAATTAACAGAGACTGGAGTCATTTGAAAACAGTGGGTTTCTTTCTAGAAAGACTAAAATTGTTTTCATTAATGATAGTAATAATATATACTGAAAGAATACAGGCAATTAAGATTTAGCTTTTACATTTTTCCCATAATTGTTAAGCAATCCTTGATTTTTCATGAGTATTGTGTGCTTACTCTAGCAAAAAAAGCCTAGTAATGGTGGTTTAACTTGCAAACAGCAACAAGAAAATGAAATCACCTTCATAATTAGCACCATGTTTCCTCAGGAAGAATTATATCTCATGAAACAACATTTTGAAAAGTAGCTGTTTCAGAAGGTACAATTTACTATCTCTTTCCTTTTCAAGATGTGAGATTATAATGTACCAAAGCTACAGAAAACTATCATAAAGATTTGGGTAGCAGTTACAGGAGAGATGAGAGAAAAGAAGCAGACACAAGGTGGATGTAGACTTGCATTGAATGTGACCAATTCCCAGGGTCCTCAACCCTCTTGGCTTACAAAGCTGAATTCATATACACTCTGTGTGAGTGCCCTGCTGGATGGGGTTGAGGTGGCCTGGTGATGTGGAAGATGAGGAAGAGTTGTTACATTAAGGACACAGGGACAACCATTGAGAAACATGGGTCCAGGATAATGGAAGCCTCAGAGACTATAAGACCTCTGACGATTAGTAAACACCTCTGAAGGCTTCAAAATTCTGCAGACTCTTGGATGTGTATTTATATGCAGTTTCACCAAGATCTCAGGTGGCAGGGAGCCCCTCAGCTAGCATTTGGCTTATGATCATGCAGGACATGGAGACCACAGTAGCTGAGAAGCTACAAGTAAATCTCACATGAAAAACAGCAGCAACTCTAGAAAAAAGGATGTAGATTTGTGGAAGGCAACCTAATCTTCCATAGTCTAATAGTGCTTTTAAAAATATAAATCCTTGGGATCCACATCCTGATTCCCTAATACAATATGTCTGAAGTGGAATCTAGAGACATAGTTTTTTAGCTGTTGTTGAGAAAAAAACATTATATAATTGTGCCACAGAAATTAACCCTGACACTTCATGTAGTACAGTGGTGTGACAGTGTATTTTAGAAAAAGAAATTAAGTCATGACCAGTCTACCATTTTAAATTTCCTTCTCAAGGTATGATGGTTTTAGTGATGATGATCCCCTGGCAGAATGCCCTCAACTAAAACTAAGTTGCTCATTCTGGTAAAAGCTGATATAGATTCATGCCCCATAGTGATAATCATGCTGGGGAAATTCATATTGAAAAAATGTATTTCAGATTTCTATTTAATTTTCAAAATTAAGGTTCATATGCCATATACATGAATAGTTAGTCACCTGAAGATAGAGCAGAGCATATTATTAAATGGATGTGCTTCTTTTTTTTCTCTGTTTGAATTATATTGCACATTTACACCTAGCTTCATAATCAGAGACTCATTCCTTTTGTACAATTTTTATACTGAATTTATAGGTATAATTTCTCACCACTATGGGTTTCAGAAGAGTATTAACTTTTTGCAGGCTGTTATTCAGTAATATCAGGGAGCCAAATCATTCTCAGTTAAATTTCCAGTAGAGGTAATCCTCCCTCATTTATCTGACTAGTAAACTGGAAAGAAAAAGAAAATCCTATAAGCTAACAGCATGATGATTCAGTATAATGAAAATTTGCTAGACATTTGTATAAAATGACAAATGTTGGTTTTCATATGCTGTGCTCCCATTAACTTTAATATAGATTACTCAAGACAAATGGCAGCATTTGGCAGGTTTATCACTGCAAATCGAGGAGTTTGGTGTGTCCTTACTCTGGACTAATTCATACACTCTGGTAGGACAAAAAGATCCTTTTTACTCAATAAACTTTCCACTTCTAAAAGCTGAGTATCAGTTTTCTTTTTAATACTTGACTGTGCAGGCTATTTATAAAATATTTTATTCTCAAGTCTGAATTTAGGGAGTTCAAATTTTATTATTTTAAACTTCATTTAACAAAAGGAGTAAATAAAACTTAAAAATAAGTTAATAACTAATTATGCTCAATCATTCTGAAATATAAAAATTGAAATCTATTATATTGCCATGTATGCTACAACAATTACCTTTTCATATGCTGGAAAGTATTCTTATGTTCAAGTGTCAATTATCATGTAAGTAGAAAAGGTCATATATTTTAGCTGACATACATTTGAAATAAAACCTAATATTTATATTAAGAGTCATACAGGTGGCCCTTTTAAGTAAATTTCTTAAATTGCTTATTAAATTACAGTAACCAGATGCTTTTGTAATATAAAATACAGAACCAAATAAAGTCTTGTTTAAACATAGTTACAAAATAAAGTCATAACAATTTTTATCTGCTGAGTTTTGGACAATTCAATTCAATCATTTATGAAAAAAATTGTAATTAGGCACTTTTGAATGATCACAGAGTCTTATACAATGTATTGCGTAGTAATACATTTCTCAAGTTTTTAATGGAATATGAACATACGTAAACATCCAAGTCGATGCTGTTTTTATGCTGATACAATCACTGTTCATTAGTAAATTCAGTGATTCAAAGTAATCTTTGATTTGGACTTTTCTAGAATATCCAATTCCATCATTCTTGTTGTACCCTCTTCTCCAAGTCTTGCTTCCGTGCTGCTATGCTCCATACCCACAAACTGTCTATGGTGGAATGATAATGTCTTTTGGTTAGGACTGTTTTACTACCGAGAGAAACTTTTATTTCCTAACACACATATTTGTTACTTTACTTCAGAGAGTTCACCCTTTATTTCTAAAGCTCTAGATACCCACTTTCCTAGAAATTTCTGCACAGATCTGTATATTTCATCAATTACTGATAAAGTCCCATGGTGGAGCCTTTCATCACAAATGGCTTCTTTGAGTGGTTGTAAGATAAGTGTGAAAAGAGGTATATATGCTTTGGGATTTAAGAAAATGAAGTTGAGATGCTCACTAAAATAGTGTCTTCGCCATCATTGGTCATTAAAAGTATCGCTTTCTCAATTTATCAGAAACGTCCTATGGCTCAAGCAGCTTGAGACTTCCCAGTTTAAGTCAAACAAGACCATGTTTATTTGGACTACATCTTAATGTAGGTGTGTGAACTATACATCTTATCACACTTGAGCCTCATGAGAAATAGCTGGTAACTATAAGCCATAATGACTCACTATATACCCAGCTATGTCGTCAAAATTTACTTTTTAGATGATGAAGCATAAGAAACAAGAAATATTGAGTTCAGTAAACTCTGGATATTGTAAAAGATATAGTAACTCAAATACAACAAAACTGCATTCCAAAAATTGTGAGAAGAAAATTTAAGCTTGTGTTTAAAGTGAGCAGTATTAAAGTTAAAAAAAACACCTTATACTTCACAGGTATAGAAATCCCTGTTGAGGAGAGCCAATTTCAGATTAAAGATTCAGAGTTAGGAAAGTTCTAACAAAAAGAATAAAAGTGGGGGAAAAAAAGACAAAATATGTATTTTAGACTCCAATTTCCTTCCCATATATTGCTGCCTGCAGGCTGTAATGCCAAGAGGTCAAGAGGACAGGCATGGTCTTAACTCCTTCTTTCTGAAAGATGTTATTTCTTTGTATTTTGTACAAATACAACCCTGGTTATATAACAGAAGCCAGTGAGAACATAAGATGTCCCTTATAGCTAACTTTTCTGGAAAGCCTCTAATCATTAAAGGAAGAGATTAAAAAGCCAGACTGGGTAAAAAGCGTACAGGTGTGCTTGTAGATAGTAGCAGCAGCCGTTAAAAATGGCAGCAACTACAAAAAAACAAAACAAAAAAAACCCCAAAAACCAAAAGAACTCCCTGCAGTTTGAGAGGCAGAGCCTGCTCTCTTTCACATGTGAAGTATTGGCATTAAGTAACGTATCAGCAGTAGTGCCAACAGATCCTCAAACATAAAGGATGCTCACAGCGAAAGCGAGAGCAGAGTCGGCAGTGTGATGCCTTCTCCCGTTGGAAACGAGCACATTCCAGCTCTGCCATGTTTGTAGGGGTTTGGACGTCTGTTGAGATTAAAGGCGCTGAGAGTTCTCTTCATTTCTTCTCCCATCACAGTTCTCCCATCAAACAAGCCTACAGAGCTGAAGCCCAAAGGAATCTGAGCCCTTCTAGGAAGATGAACGTGTGCTCATCCGGAAAGTGAAGCTCGGGGACAGGCTTTGAAACAGTCATCCGGGAGTTATTACACGCTGACACTGCAGCCCTGGAGGCACGCGCTCAGGAGGGAGCGCAGCTGGCGTTGGATTGTTTTACAAGTGACGCCGAGCTCTGCTTTGAGTGAGGCCAACGTCAAGTGTCAACCCGCTCTAGGCACGTCTGACTTGCCGCCGTGAACCCGGCACAGAGACCCTCGGCAGATGATGAAGATCCCTCAGCAGGGCTTTGCTAGGACGCATTGTATTACAGAAGATCATCCAAATGTTGGTAGGAATGAAGGGCTCACTAGGCAGCCCCCGCCCCCACTTCCATTTAAAAGGGATTGCTGAACCCTTTTGCAGTGTGTGCCCACAGCCAAAGCCCTCCGACTGGTGAGGATGTATTCCAGGACGGAGAGCTCAGAAGGGTGGGAGATATGACACCATTAAAGTATACTGAAAACTTCTCTTTTTTCTTTTTTTTTTTTTTTGGAGTCTACAAGGCTGTCAGATAAAAGACTTTGAGTGAAAGCTCTGCTAAGGCAGAGCTCGGGAATAGCATGAGCTGAGAGAACCGTTAAGATGCTGTGATCCGCAATAGTACAGCGGAGTTCAATTTGAGCAGGAGAAGTGGGCTCTCTGCAGGGTGAACCAGCCACAACCTGGGCTGAATTCTTCTAGCAGAGGCAACGGCTTTGCTAAAGCACCAGCTTAATGTACAAAGTGGGTGTGCTGATCAAAGATGGAACCGTTTAGCCAGCTCCTTCCTCAGCAGGCTAATACAGTCTGGAAGAAGCATCACTTCAATTTGCAATGGGAGTGAAAAGATTAGTGTTTCCTTTCTCTCACACTGATGTCGAGTCTGTCTTTTCTCTCCATCAATCCTGCTTCTTATGGTTCTTATTGGAAATAAGTAAAACAACAAAAAAATTACACATATGATTTATTATGACTATGGATATTTTTTAGCACTTGTGATATGGTCCATTTTATTCTAGAGGCCTGTGAATAAATGAACGAATACATGAACGAAAGCTTCTTAAGGCCTCCAATGTTGCTGGTCAGCTGCCCTGCATCTCAAAGACTTACCTGAAAGATGTGAGATGTGCAGTCTACAAGCGCAGCTAATGTTCTATCCCAGTGGCATTCAGAGAAGGACGTTCTCATGTGACAGGTGCTGAATCAATAAGCTCTAACTCATATTTACAATCCTTACTGTCCCATTTTTATGCATCCCATTTTCATTTGTGTCCTCAAATTAGACGAAGTTACAGCTAGTTTTTCCTCTGTACTTCCACAAGAAAACACCCCGTACCACTTCATACTCCATTAATCCTTTCCTCAATGTGTTACAACTATGTGTTTCTTCGTTTTTCTTTTCACTAAGATGAAGGCATTCAGAGGTCAGGTATTATTTACCTGTGTATTCCTACCAAAGAACATTTTGCCTGTGACATAGAATGCATCCAGTAAACGAAATGAAGTTTGAATGAAAGTTGAGAGACAAATCTAAGTGCAAATGGATGTTAGTTTGCTGTCTGGGGAACCATGAATTTCAGAACATTTTATTTTATCCTTTTGCTCATGGAGGAGAGGAGCAATGGGCACCCTAAGTAATTAATCAGTATAGGTTTATTACGGAGCAAACTCTATGGAGACTAGGGACAGGCTGAGCCCCAGGTGCAGGGCAATGACTTGGCAGATTTCCTCCTGTTCCCATATTAGCTCATCATCCTTCTTATCCAAGAAAGGAGGTTAATAAATGATCATAGTGGTGACAGCTACTTCTTCTCACTGAGTTGCTGCATCATAGGCACATTTAAAAAGAACACCACAGTTTTCAAATCTTATAAAATAGGAATCAACACACACTGTCTTTCTTTTATGTGTTATTTTCCACAAGCAGAGCTGGTTTTACTGCAGGAGGGAATATGATTTGAGTGACTCCCAAACAAAATCTAGTATCAAAATAGCTCCCTCGTTGACCCAGTCTAAAGCTGCCACGTGAATATTCAACTTGGATTAGGGAAATGAAGTTTAAGTGCAGGTGATAGAAGAGAGAGCTAATTATTTGAGACATTATCAGTCCCTAGTATCTAAGCTTGAATTAGAAACAAAGATGTGTGGGGTGGAAGGGATTGTTAGAGATGACAAAACTGCAGTACAGAAAAGTTGAGTCTTTTTTTTTTTTTTTTTCAATTATACAATATTGAGGGAGAGATGAGACTAAAACCCAAATGTGTTGGTACTTAATACAAAAAATTCACCAATTCATACTAAGCATGGAGTGGGCTAAGAGAATGTGCATGAGATGTATAATCAGAATGTCCTAGCTTCTCTTTCTGTGTGACTCACTACCTGTATGATGTGAAATTTATAAGCCATAGCTTTCTCATCAATACCATGAAGATATCATCGACTTCAAGATGTTTGCAATTATCACATGAGATCATGTATATGAAGGCCGTGTGTAAATGGGAAAGCAGTACAGAATGCACAGAGTATTATCTTTTCTAAAGGAAGAACATATGAAACCCAGATGTACCCTCTCCAGTGAATACTTCCAATGTTTTCTCTTTAGCAATATGGTATTATATTAAATTATTTTAGAAATTTCTTCACAATCATGACTTGGTAAAGTTATTTAATAGTACTGAATGAACTCCATGTCCTTTTTCTGTAAAAATTTAACAATAATATTTTCTACCTCTGAAGTTTTTGTAAAAATTAATGTGCGTTCAAATAATCAGTACTAGTCTTTCCATTATCTCTGGATTTTCAAAAACATAGATTAGATGTATTATAAGTACCTGGTGCTGTACCAAGCACAGAGTAAAGACCAACAGGGTTTCCTCTTTCTAGCCCTTCCCTTTAGTTTTGCATTTATGGTTATTGATTTTGGTAGTGGTGATAACCTCAGGTTCTTTCTGACTTCCCAGAGTGGTTGTCGACATCTCAGAACAGGAAACGTTCTTCCCATTTCATGGGTACTTATTGTCTAGAGTGAGACTCCACCCACAACAAGTAGAAATCCATGAGAATTTCCTTAAGCAGTAAAGAAACGTCGGTAGGATGGGTTCCTGTGAAAAGAGGATAGCCGGGGTATCATCTGAACTCTCTAAATGATTAAAGATGGACATCAAGTTGAAGGAGATTTAAAAAAAGTAGTCTATGTAACTGCTAAAAATAAATCTCAGACCTCATCTAATTTACAATTTGACTGAAGGATTGCCCTGCCTATAAATGTGACTTTACTCTGGGAACGAGATTGAAATCTGCATCCTATAAGCTGTTCCTCTTGGGTGACCACAGGTAATACAAAATGGAGACTTCCATAAAAATCAGGTAAGTTGCACTAGCTCTTGAAAGTAAAAATAAACTGGGAAATCTCAGTGACTTGACAAAGTATACATTTGTTTCTTTGTTATATATGAGTGAGTTTTGACAGTTTTGTTTGGGCAGCTTTGCACAAAGTTGTTACTCAGAGATCTGGGCCCCTGTCTTTGTGTATCAGCAACAGAAGGAGGATGACCTGGGAGTTTTAAAATTCAGGCTTGGAGGTGCTGATCACATAATCCACCCAGAACCAGCGAGCTGGCACATGCCTTCCTGTGAGTCCATTAGGACAATACATCTATGTAGGGAATACATACATTGTGTCTGCCAGAAACTGCCCTTCCCGGAACCAAAGAGTCTTTCATGGTAACTAGATGGCACCATTGCTGTGCCCAAGCTTATACTACTTATTGCATGCCAGGCCAATAAATCGAGACACAAGTTGTTGGGGAAAGGAATAGCAACTTTATTTGGAAAGCCAGCAGACTAAGAGGATGGTGGACTATTTTTCCAAAGAATCATTGTACCCAGGTTAGAATTCAGGCTTCTTTTATACAAAAAGTGGAGTGAGTGTGGTTGATTGTTGCAAACTTCCTGGTGTCAGAATCCTTTGCTCTTGCAGCTGTCTGGGTCAGTTAGGTCATGATGTTCCTGTAAACCTCCAAGACAAGTGTTACTCTCTGCAACTTTTTATCTCTATATGGATGAAAAAGTGCTATACCTTTAAAGGTCAGAGCCTTGAGAATGCGTTGTCATGTATGTATCAGCCTATAGGCAACATTCTTAACGTGTAGCAAAAGCAATAGAAAACAAAGGTTACAGTAAAATAAGCTAATATGAAGTCATATTTGTTCTTCCTTATTACATCACCACCTAATTGCAAAAGCTCTGGGAAATATGATTGTCTTAGTAGTCAAAAAGAAAGGGAAACTATTTAACGAGCACATAGTGTTTTGCCTATGGACCAGCGGAGATGGATATGACTCCCCTTTCTGAGAAAAGAGCTACTTATAAAAAGAACACCAGAAAAAAAAGCATAAGTAAATACACTTCTGCCAGCTATTGCATTACAAGGAGGGATTGCATTGCAAAAAGCAACCAGCGGTGTCTGATAATAAAAAGCAATGCTAAATTATTTGGTATTCTGAACAAACTATGCTATTTTATTCCTGCTATATTTGCTACACAATATGTTATTTGCTTGTAATCTCCTTCCCTACTGGGCTGACAGACAAATTCCTAATCATCCTTCAAAATTTAGTTCAGCCATCAAAACCTCTTTTAAGATCCACTGATATTCTTCCTCACCAGAAAACACAGAGCATCTACCAAACTCACTGCCACTTCACATCATGCTTCATTTTATTTCTTTGTTTGGTTGTCTGTTTCTTATAATAAGCTCTGAGCAAACAAATCGAATAAAGCCTTCTTTCTTTGAACCTTTAGAACTAGCACAGACCCTGGCATGTAACAGATGCACAATAAATATCTATTTCTGTTTTGAATTTTGAACTGAAGAGCCAGAATATTGATCAACTTTCCATTTAATCCACTGGTTCAAACAAACCCAAAAGAACATTTTATAAAAGGATTACAAATAATGTATTTTCTAGAAAAAAAACCCTCTGCCACAAGATTTAAAGATGATTAAGTGATATGTGTCTCTTGTGTTTAAACTGAGAAGAAAGAACATTGTAGCAGGAAATAAGTGGTTGGAAGATTAGGACATGACTGAGTTAAGATGAATTTATAAAATATTTTTAGTTGAATTGTGAATTTAGATACCACATCTACAAAAGCAGAAAGAACTAAAAGATTCATTGTGACGTATTCCATAAGCCTACTTAATATAATACATTACAATTCGTGACAAGCTCCTCTTTTTATCTACGATGATTTTGAACTTTTTGTCCTCAGATCATTAGCTGTTTACATTTATTTTTTTTATCTTAAATCCTTTTAATAATACCTCAAAGTCTCAACATCTTCAAATTGTGTTTGTAACTTCCTAAAAAATGATAGCCCAGTGGAAAACGGGTATATGACATAAAATTCTTATCTATCCACAGTTTGATACTGTACAGGTTATGAAAAATTGGTCTTTTAAAATAATTTTGCTTATTCAGTCTGCTTTAGTTGAAAACACAGATATTTTATTTTCTTAGAAAAACAAACTTGTTTACATTTGTGTTGGACTAAGTGTCACCCATACTGTGCAAATTATTTCTGAATACTACCTTAGGCCTTTTAGTATGATTCGAGGATAAAGAATAAGGACTTCATCTTTTCTTGTTGGAGATATAAAACAATGAAAAGCAATAGGCAGTAGCAATTAAGATGAAATTTGCTAGCGATAAATGTGCTTTCTTTCACGGGTTTCCAAAAGCGGACTGCAAAACAACTAAGTCATTACCCATTGCTTTGTCTCCCCTCAAGTTCTCCCATCAGATCCACAGAGTCCCCCAAATGCAGAACTGTTGGCATCAGTCTCTGAGTCAAATCCCACTGAGAAGAAAATCTACCAAACAAGAACATTGAACTAAGAACACGATGTTTTGATCCAATCATTTTGAGAACACTGGCTATTAACAGAACATGTTGCCATAGAGTCTTATTCTGTGATGTTAAATACTGACTATTGCCTTATAGTCTTCTAGGATAAACATGTAATATGAACACATTTCACCAATCCTCACCCACGTTGAACTTCACCACAACCCTAAATCCTGTTTCAGACCCACCATGGGTCCCTCTTTTCTCCACCTGCTGAAAAATGTAATAACTGTAATTTTATTCATGATGATTATTTTCTTAGAATAAAATAGTAGAAATGAATTGTACAGACAAGTGTACATAATTTTAGGACCATTCGTGTGTATTGGACGTTACCATCCATGCAGGTCAGTTACCTGTTAATCTACGTTTTCATCCTATTTCTTTTATGAGTTTGCCATTTAAATACATCTCTGGAATATTGGATATTACTTTTCTTAGGACTTAGATATACCACCAAGAAGCTGATGCAGCTATACTACTAAAAATTTTTTTAGGAAAAGAATCATTATGTGATACTTGAAGAAAAGAGCTTTAATTTACAAGAAAGTTACAATTGTACATTTATGTATAACATCATTTCAAAACATATAAGAGGAAATCAATTGAACTACAAGGAGAAGATAACCATTTACCAGGTTTTGAGAGATATTATTGTGTTAATATAATCTATTTTCAACATATTTGATATATTAAAATTATATATGCAATATTTATATTAGTTATGAAGCTTAAATATAAATAAATTCATGAATACAATTCTCAGTTCAAGAACTATAATATGATCAATAGCCTGTATCTGTTCACAGGTATATCCTATCCATCAAGGTCCCTCAAACCCAATGTTATTTATGTTACTGACTTCATCCAATCAACAACTGTTTAGTACTTTTCAGTCACATATTTAGCTAATATGTTCTGTTTACTGTCTGTATAAACAGCCAGCTGGCCTTCACATTCATGTGCACACAACATAACTTCATCTGACAACCTATAGGTTTGCCTCCACAGCCTTGTCATTGGGTACTGTCTACGCAGACAAGATCTTAACAGCATTCAAATACATTAGCTCCTGCAGGGCAGGGAAGAGATGGGGGTGGAGGTGGCTTGGGAATAACTGAGTCAACAAGAAAGGGCGTTTGTACACTCTATGGATGGCATCTCCACTGTCATGAATGGTAGAACTCAGTGGAAAGTTGCAGGAAGTCCCTGATAAAGAAAAGAAAACAAGGGTCAGCACAACTGGGCAACCTTTGGCAACCATCTTAGCACTGGATGACCTGCCAGCAAGCTGCCCCTTCTGCACACTTTACACATTCTTGGGCCACTGTCAGTACTCTGGCTGTCTAATGCAGCCAATGGCAGCAACAGTGTTTTATCCAAGGTTGCCTCTTAGGGGATAATAAACTCTGGGAATTCCTTGCCTCAGATTCCCAACTTATAAATCTAGGTCACACATCTTTCTGTACAAGTTAAAGCCATAATATGAGATACTCACCCATATACATCTTGTCCTCCTTTTGAATATCAGATATTATTGATAACAACTAAAGAACCCCTTTCTTTTCTCAAAATACACAAGGCTGGACTCTTGAACAGGGCATTAAGTAGAATATTTACCTCCCTTAATGGTTTCAGGCTGCCAGCCTCATAGAACACCATAGTGACTTATTTGGATATCAAAAAAAAAGCTGGAGTAGCAATACTCATATCAGATAAAATGGACTTTAAAATAAAGAATGTTACAAGAGATAAGGAAGGACACTACATAATAATCAAGGGATCAATCCAAGAAGAAGATATAAAACTTATAAATGTTTATGCACCCAACATAGGAGCACCTCAATACATAAGGCAAATGCTAACAACCATGAAAGGGGAAATCGACAGTAACAAAATAATAGTAGGGGACATTAACACCCCACTTACACCAATGGACAGGTCATCCAAACAGAAAATAAATAAGGGAACACAAGCTTTAAATGATACATTAAACAAGATGGATTTAATTGATATTTATAGAACATTCCACCCAAAAGTGTCAGAATAGACTTCTCAAGTGCACATGGAACATTCTCCAGGACAGATCACATCTTGGGCCACAAATCAAACCTCAGAAGATTTAAGAAAATTGAAATCATATCAAGCATCTTTGCTGACCACAACACTATGAGATTGGAAATCAATTACAAGAAAAAGACTGTAAAACACACAAATACATGGAGGCTAAACTGTGCTACTAAATAATCAAGAGATCACTGAAGAAATCAAAGAAGAAATTTAAAAAATACATAGAAACAAATGACAACAAAAACATGACCACCCAAAACCTATGGGATGCAGCAAAAGCAGTTCTAAGAGGGAAGTTTATAGCAATTCAATCTCACCTCAAGAAACAAGAAAAATCTCAAATAAACAGTCTAACGCTACAACAAAAGCAACTAGAGAAAGAAGAACAAAGAAAACCCAAAGTCAGTAGAAGGAAAGAAATCATAAAATCAGAGCAGAAATAAATGAAATAGAAATGAGGAAAACAATAGCAAAGATCAATAAAAATAAAAGCTGTTTTTTTGAGAAGATAAACAAAATTGATAAACCTTTAGCCAGACTCATCAAGAAAAAAAGGGAGAGGACACAAATCAATAAAATTAGAAATGCAAAAGGAGAAATCACAACTGACACTGCAGAAATACAAAGCATTATAAGAGACTACTACAAACAACTATATGCCAATAAAATGGACAACCATGAAGAAATGGAGAGATTCTTGAAAAGGTACAATTTTCCAAGACTGAACCAGGAAGAATTAGAAAATATAAACAGACCTATCACAAGTAATGAAATTGAAATTGTAATTAAAAATCTTCCGGGCTTCCCTGTTGGCGCAGTGGTTGAGAGTCTGCCTGCCAATGCAGGAGACACAGGCTCGAGCCATGGTCTGGGAGGATCCCACATGCCGCGGAGCAACTAGGCCCATGAGCCACAACTACTGAGCCTGCACGTCTGGAGCCTGTGATCCACAACAAGAGAGGCTGCGACAGTGAGAGGCCTGCACACCACGATGAAGAGTGGCCCCCACTCGCTGCAACTAGAGAAGGCCCTCGCACAGAAATGAAGTCCCAACACAGCCAAAATAAATAAATAAATAAAGTCTAAATGCTTTAAAAAAAAAAAAAAATCTTCCAACAGACAAAAGTCCAGGACCAGATGGTTTCACAGGTGAATTCTATCAAACATTTAGAGAAGAGCTAACACCAATCCTTCTCAAACTCTTCCAAAAAATTGCAGAGGGAGGAACACTCCCAAATTCATTTTATGAAGCCACCATCACCCTGATACCAAAAGCAGAAAAAGATAACACAGAAAAAGAAAATAATAGATCAATATCACTGATGAACATAGGTGCAAAAATCCTCAACAAAATACTAGTAAACAGAATCCAACAACATAGTAAAAGGATCATGCACCATGATCAAGTGGGATTTATCCCAGGGATGCAAAAATTCTTCAGTATATGCAAATCAATTAATGTGATACACCATATTAACAAACTAAGGAATAAAAACCATATGATCATCTCAATAGATGAAGAAAACGTTTTGACAAAATTCAACCACGATTTATGATAAAAAACTCTCCAGAAAATGGGCATAGAGGGAACCTGCCTCAACATAATAAAGACCATATGTGACACACCCACAGCAAACATCATTTTCAGTGGTGAAAAACTGAAAGCATTTCCACTAAGATCAGGAACAAGACAAGGAAGTCCACTCTCACCACTCTTATTCAACATAGTTTTGGAAGTTCTAGCCACTGCAATCAGAGAAGAAAAAGAAATAAAAGGAATACAAATTGGAAAAAAAGAAGCAAAACTGTCACTGTTTTCAGATGACATGATACTATACATAGAAAATCCTAAAGATGCCACCAGAAAACTACTAAAACTAATCAATGAATTTGGTAAGTTTGCAGGATACAAAATTAACACACAGAAATCTCAGGCATTCCTGTACACTAAGAGTGAAAAATCAGAAAGAGAAATTAAGGAAACAATTCCATTTACCATTGCAACAAAAATAATAAAATACCTAGGCATAAACCTACCTAAGGAGGCAAAAGACTTGTACTGAGAAAACTATAAAACACTGATGAAATAAATCAAAGATGACATATACAGATGGAGAAATGTACAATGTTCTTGGACTGGAAGAATAAATATTGTGAAAATGACTATACTATGCAAAGCAATCTACAGATTCAGTGCAATCCCTATCAAACTACCAATAGCATTTTTCACAGAACTAGAACAAAAAATTTTACTATTCATATGGAAACACAAAAGACTGCAAATAATCAAAGCAATCTTGAGAAAGAAAAACAGAGCTGGAGGAAACAGGCTCCCTGACTTCAAACTATACTACAAAGCTACATTTATCAAGACAGTTTGGTACTGGAACAAAAACAGAAATATAGATCAAAGTTAAAGGATAGGAAGCCCAGAGATAAACTCACACACATATAGTCACCTAATTTACAACAAAGGAGGTAAGAACATACAATGGAGAAAAGAGAGCCTTTCAATAAGTGGTGCTGGGAAAACTGGACAGCTACCTGTAAAAGAATGAAATTAGAACACTCCCTAACACCATACACAAAAATAAACTCAAAATGGATTAGAGACCTAAATGTAAGACTGGACACTATAAAGCTCTTAGAGGACAACATAGGAAGAACACTCTTTGAGATAAACCACAGAAAGATCTTTTTTGACCCACCTCCTAGAGTAATGAAAATAAAAACAAAAAATAAACAAATGACACAATGAAACTTAAAAGCTTTTGCACAGCAAAGGAAACAATAAACAAGACAAAAAGACAACCCTCAGAATGGGAGACAATATTTGCAAATGAAACAATGGACAAAGGATTAATCTCCAAAATATACAAACAGCTCATGGAGCTCAATATCAAAAAAATAAACCCAAGTAAAAAATGGGCGGAAGACCTAAATAGACATTTCACCAAAGAAGACATACAGATGGCCAAGAAGCACATGAAAAGCTGCTTAACATCACTAATTATTAGAGAAATGCAAATCAAAACTACAAAGAGGTATCACCTCACACTGGTCAGAATGACCATCATCAAAAAATCTGCAAACAATTAATGTTGGAAAGGGTGTGGTAAAAAGGAACCCTCTGGTACTGTTGGTGGGAATGTAAATTGATACAACCACTATAGAGAACAGTATGGATGTTCCTTAAAATCTAAAAATAGAACTACCATGTGACCCAGCAATCCCACTACTGGGTATATAGCCTGAGAAAGCCATAATTCAAAAGGAGACATGTACCACAGTGTTCATTGCAGCACTGTTTACAATAGCCAGGTCATGGAAGCGACCTAAATGTCCATCAACAGATGAGTGGATAAAGAAGATTTGGCACATATACACAATGGAATATTACTCAGCCATAAAAAGAAATGAAATTGAGTTATTTGCAGTGAAGTGGATGGACCTAGAGTCTGTCATACAGAGTGAAGTAAGTCAGTAAGAGAAAACAAATACCGTATGCTAACACATGTATATGGAATCTAAAAAAAAAAAAAAAAAATGATAATCATGAACCTAGTAGCAGGGCAGGAATAAAGACGTAGACATAGAGAATGGACTGGAGGGCATGGTGCAGGGGTGGCGGAAGCTGGGGAGAAGTGAGAGTAGCATCAACATATATACACTACCAAATGTAAAATAGATCCCTAGTGGGAAGCAGCAGCATAGCACAGGGAGATCAGCTCGGTGCTTTGCAAAGACCTAGAGGGGTGGGGTAGGGAGGGTGGGAGGGAGGCCCAACAGGGAGGGGATATGGGGACACATGTATGCATATGGCTGATTCACTTCGTTGTACAACAGAAACTAACACAGTATTGTGAAGCAATTATACTCCAATAAATATGTATTAAAAAATAAATAAAAAAATAAAGAATTTTAAATTCAATTAAATGAGATCTGGCCATTTCACTTATCAGTTCAAACATTGGGGGTGAATTATAATAAATAGTCCAACTCCATTTTTGATGTTTGAGCGATGACAGCTTCACAGCAACACCTTTGCCTCTTTCCCACGCATGGGCCAGCTAATAAGAGTCCACACTACCCATGTTGGTGCTGGCAGGAAGTTAACCCCGTGGTTTTGCTCCAAGATGAAAACAATGCCTGGGATAATACTGAGCACAGTAAGCGTGTTCACCAAAGCTCTGCAGAATGCATCACTCTCATCATGTTAGCTTTGAAATCAAAATCCATTTATTTAATAACCAACTAAGCAAAGTGGAAGTTGGTACCAATTGTGGTTGCAACTTTCACCATCCATCCTAGCTGTCATACAGTGCTATTCTAGGCTTGTCGGTTTTCTGCACTGACATTGGCAAGCTAGTAACTCACTTCCTTAATTAGACTCCCTCTCCATATTACTAGCCCAAATCCTCCCCCAAATATTTCAATTATGAAAATTTGCCTTTCCTTTTTGCGGTCCCTGATTTTTATTAACTTATATATATTTTTTACCTTTCTTTGATAAATTTGATGATATATCTCGAGGGGCTAATACTGAATAGCATTTTAAAACATTTCTGAAGCAAGTACCATTTATTGCTTCTTAAACTGTTTTTTTTTTTTTTTTTTTGCTTATAAAGTCAAAGTGGAGTCATTAAAATTGGAGACTTTGTACTGTATGTCATACGTCAGTTCAAAGTAGGTTTATTTCTAATCAATTCTATAATACATATTATGGCTATAAGTTTTCTTCCAGTTGGAGAAAACTTTTAAAATTTTGACTTCATATAAATGGCTTCAAATGTTTTCACTGTTGCTAGGGATTTGATTTGGACACAGTAGTTTCTGATGGAGGAAAATCACAAAAGTCAACTAACAAATAGGTCTCTGAGAATGAAGATCAAAAGCCAACTAGTTAGGAGGGAGGAGAGAAGATGGCGGAAGAGTAAGACGCGGAGATCACCTTCCTTCCCACAGATACAGTAGAAATACATCTACACTTGGAACTGCTCCTACAGAACACCCACTGAACGCTGGCAGAAAACGTCAGACCTCCCAAAAGGCAAGAAACTCCCCCCGTACTTGGGTAGGGCAAAAGAAAAAAGAAATAACAGAGACAAAAGAATAGGGACGGCACCTGCACCAGTGGGAGGGAGCTGTGAAGGAGGAAAGATTTCCACGCACTAGGAAGCCCCTTCGTGGGTGGAGACTGCAGGTGGCAGAGGGGGGAAGCTTCGGAGCCACGGAGGAGAGCACAGCCACAGGGGTGTGGAGGGCAAAGCGGAGAGATTCCCGCACGGAGGATCAGTGCCGACCAGAACGCACCAGCCCGAGAGGCTTGTCTGCTCACCCGCTGGGGCGGGCGGGGCTGGGAGCTGAGGCTCGGGCTTCGGTCGGATCGCAGGGAGAGGACTGGGGTTGGCGGCGTGAACACAGCCTGAAGGGGTTAGCGCACCACAGCTAGCCGGGAGGGAGACCGGGAAAAAGTCTGCAGCTGCCGAAGAGGCAAGAGACTTTTTCTTGCCTCTTTGTTTCGCGGCGCGCAAGGAGAGGGGATTCAGAGCGCCGCCTAAATGAACTCCAGAGACGGGTGTGAGCCGCGGCTATCAGCACAGACACCAGAGACCGGCGTGAGACGCTGGGGCGGCTGCTGCCGCCTCCAAAAATCCTGTGTGCGAGCACAGGTCACTCTCCACACCACCCGTCCCGGGAGCCTGTGCAGCCCGCCACAGCCAGGGTCCTGTGATCCAGGGACAACTTCCCCGGGAGAACGCACGGCGCACCTCAGGCTGCTGCAACGTCACGCCGGCCTCTGACGTCGCAGGCTCGCCCCGACTCCTCTGTACCCCTCCCTCCCCCGTGGCCTGAGTGAGCCAGAGCCCCTGAATCAGCTGCTCCTTTAACCCCATTCTGTCTGGGCGGGGAATAGACGCCCTCAGGCGACCTACACGCAGAGGCGGGTCCAAATCCAAAGCTGAACCCTGGGAGCTGTGTGAACAGAGAAGAGAAGGGGAAATCTCTCCCAGCAGCCTCAGAAGCAGCGGATTAAAACTCCACAAACAACTTGATGTGATGCATCTGTTAAATACCTGAATAGACAACGAATCATCCCAAATTCAGGAGGTGGACTTTGGGAGCAGGATATATTAATTTTTCCCCTTTTCCTTTTTTTGTGAGTGTATATGTATATGCTTCTGGGTGAGATTTTGTCTGTATAGTTTTGCTTTATAATAGCTTTATTTTACTTCACTATATTATAGCCTATTTCTTTCTATTTTTTCTCCCATTTACTCTGAGCCGTGTGGACGAAAGGCTCTTGGTGCTTCAGCCAGGCATCAGGGCCGTACCTCGGAGGTGGGAGAGCCAACTTCAGGACACTGGTCCACAAGAGACCTCCCAGCTCCACGTAATACCAAACGGCAAAAATCTCTCAGAGATCTCCATCTCAACATCAAGACCCAGCATTACACAATGACCAACAAGCTACAGTGCTGAACACCCTATGCCAAACAACTAGCAAGACAGGAACACAGCCCCATCCATTAGCAGAGAGGCTGCCTAAAATCATAATAAGGCCATAGACACCCAAAAATACACCACCAGATGTGGACGTGCCCACCAGAAAGACAAGATCCAGCCTCATCCACCAGAACTCAGGCACTAGTTCCCTCCACCAGGAAGCCTACACAACCCACTGAACCAACCTTAGCCACTGGGGACAGATACCAAAAACAACGGGAACTACGAACCTGCAGCCTGTGAAAAGGAGACCCCAAACACAGTAAGATAAGCAAAATGAGACGACAGAAAAACACACAGCAGATGAAGGAGCAGGGTCAAAACACACCAGACTTAACAAATGAAGAGGAAATAGGTAGTCTACCTGAAAAAGAATTCAGAATAATGATAGTAAGGATGATCCAAAATCTTGGAAATAGAATAGACAAAATGCAAGAAACATTTAACAAGGACGTAGAAGAACTAAAGAGGAACCAAGCAACGATGAAAAACACAATAAATGAAATTAAAAATACTCTAGATGGGATCAATAGCAGAATAACGGAGGCAGAATAAAGGATAAGTGATCTGGAAGATAAAATGGTGGAAATAACTACTGCAGAGCAGGATAAAGAAAAAAGAATGAAAAGAACTGAGGACAGTCTCAGAGACCTCTGGGACAACATTAAACGCACCAACATTCGAATTATAGGGGTCCCAGAAGAAGAAGAGAAAAAGAAAGGGACTGAGAAAATATTTGAAGAGATTATAGTTGAAAACTTCCCTAATATGGGAAAGGAAATAGTTAATCAAGTCCTGGAAGCACAGAGAGTCCCATACAGGATAAACCCAAGGAGAAACACGCCAAGACACATATTAATCAAACTGTCAAAAATTAAATATAAGGAAAACATATTAAAAGCAGCAGGGGAAAAAAAACAAATAACACACAAGGGAATCCCCATAAGGTTAACATCTGATCTTTCAGCAGAAACTCTGCAAGCCAGAAGGGAGTGGCAGGATATACTTAAAGTGATGAAGGAGAAAAACCTACAACCAAGATTACTCTACCCAGCAAGGATCTCACTCATATGTGATGGAGAAATTAAAACCTTTACAGACAAGCAAAAGCTGAGAGAGTTCAGCACCACCAAACCAGCTTTACAACAAATGCTAAAGGAACTTCTCTAGGCAAGAAACACAAGAGAAGGAAAACACCTACAATAACAAACCCAAAACATTTAAGAAAATGGGAATAGGAACATACATATCGATAATTACCTTGAATGTAAATGGATTAAATGCTCCCACCAAAAGACACAGGCTGGCTGAATGGATACAAAAACAAGACCCATATATATGCTGTCTACAAGAGACCCACTTCAGACCTAGAGACACATACAGACTGAAAGTGAGGGGATGGAAAAAGATATTCCATGCAAATGGAAATCAAAAGAAAACTGGAGTAGCAATTCTCATATCAGACAAAATAGACTTTAAAATAAAGACTATTACAAGAGACAAAGAAGGACACTATATAATGATCAAGGGATCGATCCAAGAGGAAGGTATAACAATTGTCAATATTTATGCACCTAACATAGGAGCACCTCAATACATAAAGCAAATACTAACAGCCATAAAAGGGGAAATCGACAGCAACACAATCATAGTAGGGGACTTTAACACCCCACTTTCACCAATGGACAGATCATCCAAAATGAAAATAAATAAGGAAACACAAGCTTTAAATGATAAATTAAACAAGATGGACTTAATTGATATTTATAGGACATTCCACGCAAAAACAATAGAATACACATTTTTCTCAAGTGCTCATGGAACATTCTCCAGGATAGATCATATCTTGGGTCACAAATCAAGCCTTGGTAAATTTAAGAAAATTGAAATAGTATCAAGTATCTTTTCCGACCACAACACTATGAGAGTAGATATCAATTACAGGAAAAGATCTGTAAAAAATACAAACACATGGAGGCTACACAATACACTACTGAATAATGAAGTGATCACTGAAGAAATCAAAGGGGAAATCAAAAAATACCTAGAAACAAATGACAATGGAGATACGACAACCCAAAAGCTATGGGATGCAGCAAAAGCAGTGCTAAGAGGGAAGTTTATAGCAATACAAGTCTACATCAAGAAACAGGAAACATCTCGAATAAACTACCTAACCTTGCACCTAAAGCAATTAGAGAAAGAAGAACAAAAAAACCCCAAAGCCAGCAGAAGGAAAGAAATCATAAAGATTAGGTCAGAAATAAATGAAAAAGGAATGAAGGAAACAATAGCAAAAATCAATGAAACTAAAAGCTGGTTCTTTGAGAAGATAAGCAAAATTGATAAACCATTAGCCAGACTCATCAAGAGAAAAAGGGAGAAGACTCAAATCAATAGAATTAGAAATGAAAAAGGAGAAGTAACCACTGACACTGCAGAAATACAAAAGACCATGAGAGATTACTACAAGCAACTCTATGCCAATAAAATGGACAACCTGGAAGAAATGGACAGATTCTTAGAAATGCACAACCTGCCGAGACTGAACCAGGAAGAAATAGAAAATATGAACAGACCAATCACAAGCACTGAAATTGAAACTGTGATTAAAAATCTTCCAAAAAACAAAAGCCCAGGACCAGATGGCTTCACAGGCGAATTCTATCAAACATTTAGAGAAGAGCTAACACCTGTCCTTCTCAAACTTTTCCAAAATATTGCAGAGGGAGGAACACTCCCCAAAACATTCTACGAGGCCACCATCACCCTGATACCAAAACCAGACAAAGATGTCACAAAGAAAGAAAACTACAGGCCAATATCACTGATGAACATAGATGCAAAAATCCTCAACAAAATACTAGCAAACAGAATCCAACAGCACATTAAAAGGATCATACACCATGATCAAGTTTGGTTTATCCCAGGAATGCAAGGATTCTTCAACATACGCAAATCAATCAATGTGATACACCATATTAACAAATTGAAGGAGAAAAACCATATGATCATCTCAATAGATGCAGAGAAAGCTTTCGACAAAATTCAACACCCATTTATGATAAAAGCCCTGCAGAAAGTAGGCATAGAGGGAACTTTCCTCAACATAATAAAGGCCATATATGACAAACCCACAGCCAACATTGTCCTCAATGGTGAAACACTGAAACCATTTCCACTAAGATCAGGAACAAGACAAGGTTGCCCACTCTCACCACTATTATTCAACATAGTTTTGGAAGTGTTAGCCACAGCAATCAGAGAAGATAAAGAAATAAAAGGAATCCAAATCGGAAAAGAAGAAGTAAAGCTGTCACTATTTGCAGATGACATGATACTATACATAGAGAATCCTAAAGATGCTACCAGAGAACTCCTAGAGCTAATCAATGAATTTGGTAAAGTAGCAGGATACAAAATTAATGCACAGAAATCTCTTGCATTCCTATACACTGATGATGAAAAATCTGAAAAAGAAATTAAGTAAACACTCCCATTTACCACTGCAACAAAAAGAATAAAATACCTAGGAAGAAACCTACCTAAGGAGACAAAAGACCTGTATGCAGAAAAGTATAAGACACTGATGAAAGAAATTAAAGATGATACAAATAGATGGAGAGATATACCATGTTCCTGGATTGGAAGAATCAACATTGTGAAAATGACTCTACTGCCCAAAGCAATCTACAGATTCAATGCAATCCCTATCAAACTACCACTGGCATTTTTCACAGAACTAGAACAAAAAATTTCACAATTTGTATGGAAACACAAAAGACCCTGAATAGCCAAAGCAATCTTGAGAACGAAAAATGGAGCTGGGGGAATCAGGCTCCCTGACTTCAGACTATATTACAAAGCTTCAGTAATCAAGACAGTTTTGTACTGGCACAAAAACAGAAATATAGATCAATGGAACAGGATAGAAAGCCCAGAGGTAAACCCACACACATATGGTCACCTTATCTTTGATAAAGGAGGCAAGCATATACAGTGGAGAAAAGACAGCCTCTTCAATAAGTGGTGCTGGGAAAATTGGACAGGTACATGTAAAATATGAAATTAGAACACTCCCTGACACCATGCACAAAAATAAACTCAAAATGGATTAAAGACCTAAGTGTAAGGGCAGACACTATCAAACTCTTAGAGGAAAACATAGGCAGAACACTCTATGACATACATCACAGCAAGATTCTTTTTGACCCAGCTCCCAGAGAAATGGAAATAAGAACACAAATAAACAAATGGGACCTAATGAAACTTAAAAGCTTTTGCACAGCAAAGGAAACCATAAACAAGACCAAAAGACAACCATCAGAATGGGAGAAAATATTTGCAAATGAAGCAAAAGACAAAGGATTAATCTCCAAGATTTACAAGCAGCTCATGCAGCTCAATAACAAAAAAACGAACAACCCAATCCAAAAATGGGCAGAAGACCTAAATAGACATTTCTCCAAAGAAGATATACAGATGGCCTACAGACACATGAAAGAATGCTCAACATCATTAATCATTAGAGAAATGCAAATCAAAACTACAATGAGATATCATATCACACCGGTCAGAATGGCCATCATCAAAAAATCTAGAAACAATAAATGCTGGAGATGGTGTGGAGGAAAGGAACACTCTTGCACTGTTGGTGGGAATGTAAATTGATACAGCCACTATGGAGAACAGTATGGAGGTTCCTTAAAAAACTACAAATAGAACTACCATACGACCCAGCAATCCCACTACTGGGCATATACCCTGAGAAAACCATAGTTCAAAAAGAGTCATGTACCAAAATGTTCATTGCAGCTCTATTTACAATAGCCAGGACATGGAAGCAACCTAAATGTCCATCGACAGATGAATGGATAAAGAAGATGTGGCATATATATACAGTGGAATATTACTCAGCCATAAAAGGAAATGAATTGGAGGTATTTGTAATGAGGTGGATGGAGTTAGAGTCTGTCATACAGAGTGAAGTAAGTCAGAAAGAGAAAAACAAATACAGTATGCTAACACATATATACGGAATCTAAGGGAAAAAAAAAAAAAAAAGGCCATGAAGAACCTAGTGGCAAGACGGGAATAAAGACACAGACCTACTAGAGAATGGACTTGAGGATATGGGGAGTGGGTGGGGTGAGATGTGACAGGGTAAGAGAATGTCATGGACATATATACACTACCAAATGTAAAATAGATAGCTAGTGGGAAGCAGCCGCATAGCACAGGGAGATCAGCTCCGTGCTTTGTGACCACCTAGAGGGGTGGGATGGGGAGGGTGGGAGGGAGGGAGATGCAAGAGGGAAGAGAAATGGGAACATATTGTATATGTATAACTGATTCACTTTGTTATAAAGCAGAAGCTAACACACCATTGTAAGGCAATTATACTTCAATAAAGATGTTTAAAAAAAAAAAAAAAGCCAACTTGTTCATTTTTACCTGCAGCTTCAAGTCTCTGTATTTGTTTTGCTGTATTCTGAAATGTGTTAATTTTCCAGGTTTTGATTCTATGTTTGAAGCAGCATTAAAAGTTAAACCTGAGTTCTTGTTTGGAAAATTGTACATCCCAACTATATTAATGACAAAAGTCAGGTACATCAGCAATAGATACCATTTCTCTCTTTTGCTGATGTCTTCTTTACTTTTCTAGCATTCCTCTTTGGGTTCCATTACTCTATATCCACTTTTATTAATAGAACACACTGCTATCTTAAATAAACCAGTAACATTTATTTTACGCTACCAATCCCTGGTGAAATCCTGCTTATTAACATCAACCTTTTTTTCATCGTATATTCTAATAGCATAACTATCACTTCTTTCTATCTGTAATAAGGCATTGCCACTGCAACTTCTAATGCCTCTCATGATATTCCACATGTACAACAAACACACTGCATCTAATCTAATAAAGACAATCATGCAATATGAGGTAAAAAGGACATATTATATGGTTCTTGACTTAAGCTTTCTGATCTCCAAAAACTTTTACTCCCAACTAGAAGAAAAGTTGATTGGAGTGAGGTTAGATGTGGAAAAGGTTATAGCTATAAAGCCATGGTTCTCAAAATCCTGTTCTTATACCAGCAGTATAAGCATCATTTGGAAGCTTGTTAGAAATGTAAATTTTGGGCCTCACCCTAGACTTACTGGCAGAATGTCCGGGTTCTGGATCCACCTTTCTCTACTTTAACAGGTCCTCCAGGTAATTTTGATGTGCACATAATTTGGAGAACCACTGGTATAGGGAAAGACAGAACTGAATTATAATCATATCTTTTTTCACTTCTACCTATGAGACTGCTATGGTCTGAATGTTTATGTTCCCCCCAATTCACATGTTGAAATCCTAGCCTCCCAGGTGACAGTATTAGGGGGTGGAGACTTTGGGAGGGCTTAGGGGATCAAGATGGAGATGAATGAGATTAGTCCCTTATAAAAGGGGCCTGAAAAGCTCCCTTGTGCCTTCTGCCCTGTAAGGTCATGGTGAGAAGACAGCTATAAATGAGGAAGTAGCCTCTCACCAGACATCGAATCTGCTGGCACATTGATCTTGGACTTCCCAGCCTCCAGAACTGTGAGAAATAAATTTCTGTTGTTTATAAGCCACACAGTCTATTGGATTTTGTAATAGCAGCCCAAACAGACTAAGATAGGGACCATTAAACTCTGAGGCTATGGGAGTTATGTGACTTCTATAAACCTAGAGCATCCTTGTCTACATAATGAAGCAAATTTTACAGATGCGAGAGAGAGAGAGAGATTTAACTGGATAACATATTCACCACAGTATCTGTCACATAATAGATTCTTAACAAACACCAGATTTTCCTATGTCATTTACTACACATCCTGCTCAATGAAATCTGTTACAGTTCACATAATAACAATTGGAAAAGAAATGCTATCTTGACTAACAATAATGGTATAATAAAACCTCTTAATTTACCAATTAGTTTTTCATAGCTCTCTTATTCTGAGAACCATCCAATGTGTACAAAACGGGGAAGGTATATCTGAACATGATGTCATAATCCCCTTAGACCTGAATGAGCAAGGTCCTTCTCAGGGCTCCTCTAGGTAATCTTCCAGTGTTTTAGAGTGTCTTGCTCAAAATTTTCTCAGCCTCCTCTGGTGGCTTAGACCAACTGGAGCTGGCAGTATCAGCAAAGAGAAGTTCTGTACTGAGAACCAGATCTTGGCCTGCTTTGGTCCCAGTGGCCAGCAGTGCCTTCTATGAAATTTCCAAAATCCTCCCTAGCAGCCAAGACCAGCCTGGTTTCTCCCAGGCCTTAGAGGTTGCCCTGTGCATCACAATGACCTTGCCACTAAAGCACTAAGAGATTGAATTGACCCTTATTCCAAATCTTATTAGAATGCAAGTGCAAGATGATGAATAGCTTATGTGTTTGTGCTGCTTTTCAATTGTGTCATTACAAACAAGGGTTTCTTTTTCTTTTCACCTTTATTACTGTCCTTACAAAATCATATGTAAACATGTTGGAAAAATTAGTGAACAGATTAGTAATATGTAGCTTTTAAGTGCAAACTACCTATAATCTCACCTCTTATCACCCGTCATTAGCTTCCACTTAGACTATGCTGTATAAAACTGAAGCCTCATATATAAATGAGAAATATATATATGCTAGACAGAAGTGAAATCACATATATGTATGGTTTTGAAACCTTATGTAAGTCAACATTTTTTTAAACATATTGACAGTAAATGGAAATTTATATATTTTATTTGTAAAATTTGTCAATTCTGTTTGCAAAATTATTTAGTTACTTTCGCACGGGGTTTTTTCATTGCTTCTAAAGTAAGTAACATGTTGATAGACAATAAGGTGTTTTTTGGTTCATTTTGGCAATGATAATAGTCAGTGCTGCGAGTCAGAAAAGACAGAGTCATATATTTGCTGATGGAATTGTAAAGTGATGTAGATATTTTTTTTTTTTTTTTTGATGTAGACATTTTGAATGACAATTTAGAAATATGTTATCAAAAGCCTTGAAAAATAAACCTCTCACCTTGGATTCAGCAATTATTTTTCAACAAACTTATTCTGTAGAAAAAGAGCAGAAGAGTAAAAAGGCATATAAAACTATCTTTTGGAGAATAATTTATATCACTAAACTATAAGCTAGAGTACATTTCTTTTTTTTAACAATGTAGTTTTATTTATTTATTTATTTATTTTATTTATTTATTTTTGGCTGCGTTGGGTTTTCGTTGCTGCGTGCGGGCTTTCTCTACTTGCAGCGAGCGGGGGTTACTCTTCGTTGCGGTGCATGGGCTTTTCATTATGGTGGCTTCTCTTGTTGTAGAGCATGGGCTCTAGGCGCATGGGTTTCAGTAGTTGTGGTGCGCTGGCTTCAGTAGTTGTGGCTCGTGGGCTCTAGAGTGGAGGCTCAGTAGCTGTGGTGCACGGGCTTATTTGCTCCGCGGCATGTGTGATCTTCCCAGACCAGGGCTCAAACTCATGTCCCCTGCAATAGCAGGTGGATTCTTAAACACTGCACCATCAGGGAAATCCTAGAGTACATTTCTTTATGCTTACCTTCATCTGGGCAGAGAAAATACTAAGAAAGCATGAAAATTGATATATGTCTAGATATACTATAATGTCAAAATAAAATACAAACATTAAAATATTACCAAATTTTTGTAACAGTGTTCAATTTTTCCTTACTTTAAGAACCTGAAGCCCGCCACTGCCAGCGTCCCGTGATCCAGGGACAACTTCCCCGGGAGAACGCACTGCACACCTCAGGCTGGTGCAATGTCACACCGGCCTCTGACGCCGCAGGCTCGCCCCGCCTCCTCTGTACCCCTCCCTCCCCGCGGCCTGGGTGAGCCAGAGCACCCGAAGCAGCTGCTCCTTTAACCCCGTCCTGTCTGGGCGGGGAACAGACGCCCTCAGGCGACCTACACGCAGAGGCGGGTCCAAATCCAAAGCTGATCCCCAGGAGCTGTGCGAACAGAGACGAGGAGGGGAAATCTCTCCCAGCAGCCTCAGAAGCAGCGGATTAAAACTCCACAAACAACTTGATGACCCTGCATCTGTTGAATACCTGAATAGACAACGAATCATCCCAAATTCAGGAGGTGGACTTTGGGAGCAGGATATATTAATTTTTCCCCTTTTCCTTTTTTTTGTGAGTGTATATGTATATGCTTCTGGGTGAGATTTTGTCTGTATAGCTTTGCTTTATAATAGCTTTATTTTACTTCACTATATTACAGCCTCTTTCTTTCTTTCTTTCTTTCTTTCTTTCTTTCTTTCTTTCTTTCTTTCTTTCTTTCTTTCTTTCTTTCTATTTTTTCTCCCTTTTACTCTGAGCCGTGTGGACGAAAGGCGCTTGGTGCTTCAGCCAGGCATCAGGGCCGTACCTCGGAGGTGGGACAGCCAACTTCAGGACACTGGTGCACAAGAGACCTCCCAGCTCCACGTAATACCAAACGGCAAAAATCTCTCAGAGATCTCCATCTCAACATCAAGACCCAGCATCACTCAATGACCAGCAAGCTACAGTGCTGAACACCCTATGCCAAACAACTAGCAAGACAGGAACACAGCCCCATCCATTAGCAGAGAGGCTGCCTAAAACCATAATAAGGCCACAGACACCCCAAAATACACCACCAGACGCGAACGTGCCCACCAGAAAGACAAGATCCAGCCTCATCCACCAGAGCTCAGACACTAGTTCCCTCCACCAGGAAGCCTACACAACCCACTGAACCAACTTAGCCACTGGGGACAGATACCAAAAACAACGGGAACTACGAACCTGCAACCTGTGATAAGGAGACCCCAAACACAGTAAGATAAGCAAAATGAGATGACAGAAAAACACACAGCAGATGAAGGAGCAAGGTCAAAATACACTAGACTTAACAAATGAAGAGGAAATAGGTAGTTTACCTGAAAAAGAACTCAGAATAATGATAGTAAGGATGATCCAAAATCTTGGAAATAGAATAGACAAAATACAAGAAACATTTAACAAGGACGTAGAAGAACTAAAGAGGAACCAAGCAATGATGAAAAACACAATAAATGAAATTAAAAATATTCTAGATGGGATCAATAGCAGAATAACTGAGGCAGAAGAAAGGATAAGTGATCTGGAAGATAAAATGGTGGAAATAACTACTGCAGAGCAGGATAAAGAAAAAAGAATGAAAAGAACTGAGGACAGTCTCAGAGACCTCTGGGACAACATTAAACGCACCAACATTCGAATTATAGGGGTCCCAGAAGAAGAAGAGAAAAAGAAAGGGACTGAGAAAATATTTGAAGAGATTATAGTTGAAAACTTCCCTAATATGGGAAAGGAAATAGTTAATCAAGTCCTGGAAGCACAGAGAGTCCCATACAGGATAAACCCAAGGAGAAACACGCCAAGACACACATTAATCGAACTGTCAAAAATTAAATATAAGGAAAACATATTAAAGGCAGCAGGGAAAAAAAACAAATAACACACAAGGGAATCCCCATAAGGTTAACATCTGATCTTTCAGCAGAAACTCTGCAAGCCAGAAGGAAGTGGCAGGATATACTTAAAGTGATGAAGGAGAAGAACCTACAACCATGATTACTCTACCCAGCAAGGATCTCACTCATATGTGATGGAGAAATTAAAACCTTTACAGACAAGCAAAAGCTGAGAGAGTTCAGCACCACCAAACCAGCTTTACAACAAATGCTAAAGGAACTTCTCTAGGCAAGAAACACAAGAGAAGGAAAACACCTACAATAACAAACCCAAAACATTTAAGAAAATGGGAATAGGAACATACATATCGATAATTACCTTGAATGTAAATGGATTAAATGCTCCCACCAAAAGACACAGGCTGGCTGAATGGATACAAAAACAAGACCCATATATATGCTGTCTACAAGAGACCCACTTCAGACCTAGAGACACATACAGACTGAAAGTGAGGGGATGGAAAAAGATATTCCATGCAAATGGAAATCAAAAGAAAGCTGGAGTAGCAATTCTCATATCAGACAAAATAGACTTTAAAATAAAGACTATTACAAGAGACAAAGAAGGACACTATATAATGATCAAGGGATCGATCCAAGAGGAAGGTATAACAATTGTAAATATTTATGCACCCAACATAGGAGCACCTCAATACATAAAGCAAATACTAACAGCCATAAAAGGGGAAATCGACAGCAACACAATCATAGTAGGGGACTTTAACACCCCACTTTCACCAATGGACAGATCATCCAAAATGAAAATAAATAAGGAAACACAAGCTTTAAATGACACATTAAACAAGATGGATTTAATTGATATTTATAGGACATTCCACCCAAAAACAACAGAATACACATTTTTCTCAAGTGCTCATGGAACATTCTCCAGGATAGATCATATCTTGGGTCACAAATCAAGCCTTGGTAAATTTAAGAAAATTGAAATAGTATCAAGTATCTTTTCCAACCACAACGCTATAAGACTAGATATCAATTACAGGAAAAGATCTGTAAAAAATACAAACACATGGAGGCTACACAATACACTACTGAATAACGAAGTGATCACTGAAGAAATCAAAGGGGAAATCAAAAAATACCTAGAAACAAATGACAATGGAGATACGACGACCCAAAACCTATGGGACGCAGCAAAAGCAGTGCTAAGAGGGAAGTTTATAGCAATACAAGCCTACATCAAGAAACAGGAAACATCTCGAATAAACTACCTAACCTTGCACCTAAAGCAATTAGAGAAAGAAGAACAAAAAAACCCCAAAGCCAGCAGAAGGAAAGAAATTATAAAGATCAGGTCAGAAATAAATGAAAAAGAAATGAAGGAAACAATAGCAAAAATCAATGAAACTAAAATCTGGTTCTTTGAGAAGATAAACAAAATTGATAAACCATTAGCCAGACTCATCAAGAGAAAAAGGGAGAAGACTCAAATCAATAGAATTAGAAATGAAAAAGGAGAAGTAACCACTGACACTGCAGAAATACAAAAGACCATGAGAGATTACTACAAGCAACTCTATGCCAATAAAATGGACAACCTGGAAGAAATGGACAGATTCTTAGAAATGCACAAACTGCCGAGATTGAACCAGGAAGAAATAGAAAATATGAACAGACCAATCACAAGCACTGAAATTGAAACTGTGATTAAAAACCTTCCAACAAACAAAAGCCCAGGACCAGATGGCTTCACAGGTGAATTCTATCAAACATTTAGAGAAGAGCTAACACCTATCCTTCTCAAACTCTTCCAAAATATTGCAGAGGGAGGAACACTCCCAAACTCATTCTACGAGGCCACCATCACCCTGATACCAAAACCAGACAAAGATGTCACAAAGAAAGAAAACTACAGGCCAATATCACTGATGAACATAGATGCAAAAATCCTCAACAAAATACTAGCAAACAGAATCCAACAGCACATTAAAAAGATCATACACCATGATCAAGTGGGGTTTATCCCAGGAATGCAAGGATTCTTCAACATACGCAAATCAATCTATGTTATACACCATATTAACAAATTGAAGGAGAAAAACCATATGATCATCTCAATAGATGCAGAGAAAGCTTTCGACAAAATTCAACACCCATTTATGATAAAAGCCCTGCAGAAAGTAGGCATAGAGGGAACTTTCCTTAACATAATAAAGGCCATATATGACAAACCCACAGCCAACATTGTCCTCAATGGTGAAACACTGAAACCATTTCCACTAAGATCAGGAACAAGACAAGGTTGCCCACTCTCACCACTATTATTCAACATAGTTTTGGAAGTGTTAGCCACAGCAATCAGAGAAGACAAAGAAATAAAAGGAATCCAAATCGGAAAAGAAGAAGTAAAGCTGTCACTATTTGCAGACGACATGATACTATACATAGAGAATCCTAAAGATGCTACCAGAAAACTCCTAGAGCTAATCAATGAATTTGGTAAAGTAGCAGGATACAAAATTAATGCACAGAAATCTCTTGCATTTCTATACACTAATGACGAAAAATCTGAAAGTGAAGTTAAGAAAACACTCCCGTTTACCATTGCAACAAAAAGAATAAAATATCTAGGAATAAACCTACCTAAGGAGACAAAAGACCTGTATGCAGAAAAGTATAAGACACTGATGAAAGAAATTAAAGATGATACAAATAGATGGAGAGATATACCATGTTCCTGGATTGGAAGAATCAACATTGTGAAAATGACTCTACTACCCAAAGCAATCTACAGATTCAATGCAATCCCTATCAAACTACCACTGGCATTTTTCACAGAAATAGAACAAAAAATTTCACAATTTGTATGGAAACACAAAAGACCCCGAATAGCCAAAGCAATCTTGAGAACGAAAAATGGAGCTGGGGGAATCAGGCTCCCTGACTTCAGACTATATTACAAAGCTTCAGTAATCAAGACAGTTTGGTACTGGCACAAAAACAGAAATATAGATCAATGGAACAGGATAGAAAGCCCAGAGGTAAACCCACACACATATGGTCACCTTATCTTTGATAAAGGAGGCAAGCATATACAGTGGAGAAAAGACAGCCTCTTCAATAAGTGGTGCTGGGAAAATTGGACAGGTACATGTAAAATATGAAATTAGAACACTCCCTGACACCATGCACAAAAATAAACTCAAAATGGATTAAAGACCTAAGTGTAAGGGCAGACACTATCAAACTCTTAGAGGAAAACATAGGCAGAACACTCTATGACATACATCACAGCAAGATTCTTTTTGACCCAGCTCCCAGAGAAATGGAAATAAGAACACAAATAAACAAATGGGACCTAATGAAACTTAAAAGCTTTTGCACAGCAAAGGAAACCATAAACAAGACCAAAAGACAACCCTCAGAATGGGAGAAAATATTTGCAAATGAAGCAAAAGACAAAGGATTAATCTCCAAGATTTACAAGCAGCTCATGCAGCTCAATAACAAAAAAACGAACAACCCAATCCAAAAATGGGCAGAAGACCTAAATAGACATTTCTCCAAAGAAGATATACAGATGGCCTACAGACACATGAAAGAATGCTCAACATCATTAATCATTAGAGAAATGCAAATCAAAACTACAATGAGATATCATCTCACACCGGTCAGAATGGCCATCATCAAAAAATCTAGAAACAATAAATGCTGGAGAGGGTGTGGAGGAAAGGGAACACTCTTGCACTGTTGGTGGGAATGTAAATTGATACAGCCACTATGGAGAACAGTATGGAGGTTCCTTAAAAAACTAAAAATAGAACTACCATACGACCCAGCAATCCCACTACTGGGCATATACCCTGAGAAAACCATAGGTCAAAAAGTGTCATGTACCACAATGTTCATTGCAGCTCTATTTACAATAGCCAGGACATGGAAGCAACCTAAATGTCCATCGACAGATGAATGGATAAAGAAGATGTGTCACATATATACAATGGAATATTACTCAGCCATAAAAAGAAATGAAATGGAGGTATTTGTAATGAGGTGGATGGAGTTAGAGTCTGTCATACAGAGTGAAGTAAGTCAGAAAGAGAAAAACAAATACAGTATGCTAACACATATATACGGAATCTAAGGAAAAAAAAAAAAAAAGGCCATGAAGAACCTAGTGGCAAGACGGGAATAAAGACACAGACCTACTAGAGAATGGACTTGAGGATATGGGGAGGGGGTGGGGTGAGATGTGACAGGGTAAGAGAGTGTCATGGACATATATACACTACCAAATGTAAAATAGATAGCTAGTGGGAAGCAGCCGCATAGCACAGGGAGATCAACTCCGTGCTTTGTGACCACCTAGAGGGGTGGGATGGGGAGGGTGGGAGGGAGGGAGATGCAAGAGGGAAGAGAAATGGGAACATATTTTATATGTATAACTGATTCACTTTGTTATAAAGCAGAAGCTAACACACCATTGTAAGGCAATTATACTTCAATAAAGATGTTTAAAAAAAAAAAAAAAAGAACCTGAAGCAGATTTTAAATCCATATATGAAAATGGAATAGAAAAAAAAAATTGCTATATTCTTTATTCTATTTTTATCTTATTGAAAAATTGTGTTTGATATGGCAAATAATAAAGGTGGTAACATTTACATTCATATAACTTATATGCAAGCATTTCCTATAGAAAACCTCTAGGTAAACTGTTCTATAATATCTAAAACAACTCTAATGAAACAATTTCACTGTTAGAGTATGACTCATTTATTAACATCAGAAAATTTCGACCAAATTTAAAAATATTTATCCAAAACTATTATTAATTAGATTGATAATTGATTAACAAAATCGTGGAATAGTAACCCATGCAACTTAGGGAAAATTACGTGAGATTTTGACAATTTTACATAACTGCACTTCAATTGCTTTTTTTATATGGACAGAGTACAGGTGCTTATGAAATATGTGTGAGTATGTGTGTGTAAAAATTGTGTGAGAAATTAAAATGTAAAACAAATCAGTTGCTTTAGATGATATAAGTTAAATAATATCAATATGGTATTTCTAATTCAATTTTATAGTTACTACTGTAATTCACAATATGATCATCAAGGAACATATGCAAAGGATAATTCATCATAATTCCTGAAAACATCTAGGAAATGAATTGCTGTTACCAAACTTTAAAATGAGATGGAATTTTCAGGATGAGGTCTTCAGGACTTCTTGTTACTCAGCTCTGTGAGAATTCCTGCCAGTCACTCAGTGCACTCCCAATCAGTATAGCTGTTGTTACCAGGCCAAAGTGTTCTTTGTTATTGATTCAGAAATTTAAAATTTGAACCACAGAATTTTGGAACGTAAAGATTATATAATCTAAACACCAAACTAATAAGCAAGACAAGAAATTTAAAATAAGGAAAAAGACATAGTTTTTAAAAAGAGGAATAATTACTTCAGACAAATGTGAATATTCCTTATATAGAAAATATATAGCTTATTAATAATAAACACAAACACAAAAATACATATTAAAAATAGGCAAGCCACGAAAAAGGAAATGTTCCGCATTAACATAAGACAGGTGTTCAGTTTTGGTAGTTGTCAGGTATCTGTGAGCTGAAGCAAAAAATGACATTTAGTTTATATCCACCTGATTGGCAAACATTTAAACACCATCCAAACTTTATAAAAATGTAAGAAAATAGAAATTCTCGCACATTACTAGTGGGAATGTGAGACGCTGCACGCACCTTTTTTGGAAGCAATCTGGCATTCTTTTGTCATAGAATAAACATTACTTTCAAAAATACTCTATTAGCTATTCAATTCATATATTCACATAAAAGCACAATTATAAAATAATGAGTGAACAAGATATTAATTCTCACATGCCTATAGTGGTAAAACCCAGAAACAATCTAAATGTTCAGGAATAGGGAAATAGCTAAATAATTTGGCCATGTGTATGCTATGTGATATTTTGCAGGCATGGAAAATGTTGAGTTTAATATATATCTATGGAGCTGAATAGTTGTCTAGTATACATCTTTTAGGAAAGAAAGCAAAGTAGAGAATAAACATTTTTGTATAATCCTGCTTTTTAAAAAAAGAAACAAATGCAAAGGTCTATAAACCATAAATGATGTTATTTTGTGTATGTTGGAATTAAAGTGGAGTATGGGGAGGCGGTGAATGTACATGGATGAGAACAATAATAATGTTTTCTGTTTTTTAATGTAGATGGGAAATATCTCAAAAAACAATGATTCAAGAGAGTGGAGATTCTTCTTTAGTTATGAAATGATTATGACTTGGATCAAATTATTTTATATCTTCTTGCTACAAAACCCCTGGAAATTCCTGACAATAGGTAATTAGCCTAGAACAAATCTGAGCACCCCCAAAATAAAAGATACCACCAACGTTGAAAGGATGAAAGTAAATGTGATTGTGAACTGACTTATCTCATCCACTGACCAGAAGTAGAGTATTGCATATTAATTGCCACATGCGGACCAGAGGAATGATATTGGAATATGAGTCATCACATAAGGCTTCGACCAGAAAAGGTACACTTTGGGTGAAAAATAGGCCTAGAAAAAAATCTGCCCACCAATACAGGGCCATGTAAGAAATGATGTTCATCTCTGCCAGGCTCTTCTGGGTATTCGCACCACTGCACTGCCCCACTGCAGGTCTGAAATTCGAATTTGCATGATGTATAATAATAAAATCTCCAAGCCAGGGTTTTAATGCAAAATGACTTTCTTTAGGTATATCTTGTCAACTCGGCTAAAGCAAACGTAAATTTGAATGTTCATATCTAAGATGAAGATTGGATTCTTTCTTTTCTTGTTATGATAATAGCAGAAATGAATGTATCAAAAACTGGGAAAATTTTCAGAAGCATTTGGAGGATTAACAAATTCCTGTTGAGTAGTAAGAAATATAAAAATAAGATAATAGGAGATGATTAAAGAGCAGAAAATCTATTTCTTATTCTTATTCTATTGCCACCCAGGAATTGGACAAATACAAAAAAAAGGAAGTCAAGGAGAAAGCTTTCAAAGGAGAAGTTGAAATAGATGGTTTTAAAAAAATCTATTTATATTTAAAATGTATACTGATCTACATAAGATATTCATGGGAGAACTTTGATTTAAAAAATTAAAATTATACATTGGAGCAAAAATAATTTCTTTTAGATGTAAAAATAGGACTAAGACTATGAACAAATCAAACTATGACTTTTTCACTCTATTCAAATTTCCTTCAAAGTCCCTACCCTTTTATTTTCAGCACCTGATGTTTCCATGACTTAATAGAGAAAGGAGAGAACCTTAAGCATGAATTCTCTGTTGTTCTATCCTCTACTTCCTATTGTATTTTCTTATCTCTGACTTCAGGGAAAAGCTATCCTTTGTCTTGAAGAAGGCTAATCTTCTGCACTATTGGCACTTTACTCCACAAACTACTTCCTTTATTACATTTGTGCCCCCAACAGTTAGCAACGTGCACACTTGAAGAGAGCTCTCAATGAGTTACTATTGAACCAAGCTTATTTGGTTTCAAAAATAGAAAGTTGTACCAGCACAGATGATGACAGATTTGAAGCTAGAGTTTAAAAATTGAAAAGGATAAATCAGCAAAATATTAGCTGGGGAAGAAAGAAGATTAAAGAATATCTCTCCTAGAAACTGATAGACTTTAGTAGAGTCGAGTCGTTTAAACTGTCCTGAAGCTGCATGAAATATAGCTGTGTCCAAGGAAATATATTGCACAAAATATCATCTTGTCATTTGGAACTCACCATGGACTCATGTAATATAATGTACATTAATAGAAGAGAATAGACCGGAGGTAAAACAATAACACATATATTGACATAACATTTATATACAAGGTCAAAGGAAACTTTTTTGGTTTCGTGATTGAAACTGAACAATTGTTAACACGCGACAACATTTTCTGATTAAAGTTGTGTTCAATGTGTCCATATTGCAGATAGATGTCTGTACTCTCCCATCATTGACCTACTCACCAGTCAGCTTATCAACACACCCTTGGGTTTGGGCACATGAGCCTTGGGCCTCGCACTCCCAGTCCTCCTGTCTGGCCGGTATGCAGGGAGACGGGTGGTAGAGTAGCTCCTGTGACAAACGAAGCACATACAGAAATGTGGACACAGGCTTCCCCTACACCTCCACCCAACCGCAGAGCCCGAGTCACTGCTTCCTCCGAAGTGCTGGTAGTCCATAGCATTGTCCTCCGCATGACATGTATCATGTATTTCTCCAGGTCTCTAAAGCCTTTTATGTGATTGAGGATCATTTATTGTTTGGAAACTAGTGATGGCACAGGTTCTGACACACCAAACGCAGTTGTCAATAAGCGAATAATAGTGGTGAGAGGCCGCATCACGATTCCATCAGTGATGTTGTTTTGTAGGCTTTAGTGATAATGGTCATCCCACCATTGAAAATGGTAATATTTTGTAGGTTTTAAGACAAGAGAATAAGGCATTATAATTATCTTAAATTATTTTACTGCTAGTTATGTGGCAATGGCAACTCCTGAAAGAGCAGTTTTAAATAAACCTTTCTTGTTGCTTAGTCTAAACATGCAGTGAAAAGTGCTCTGGCTGAATGCAGAAAAATGCCTGTGGAATACTTTCAAATATGTAATTTTGCATCAATTTTGGTGAAATAGTTACCTTAACCTACCTTATCTACCTGTATAAAAATTATGTCAAGTTTATTTGAATGCTGTGCTGTATACTATGTAGGAAGAGGAGAGTGCAATAGAATTAATGTGCAATAGACACCTACAGCACAATAGAATCGGTTATAATGGAATTAAATCTGCTTAATTTAATCTTATAATTTTAATACTTTCTAAATTATTTACCAAAATATTATTTCCTTGTATCTTTAAAAAGATATTGTTTTATACACTTTCCACATATATACCAGTAGTGTTTACTTATTTACTTATTTACTTTTTTACAGCAGAACAGATATGAGAATCTAATTGGCATTTATATATATATACGTTTATTAACGTATAGTTGATTTACAATTCCATGTTAGTTTCAGGTGTACAGCACAGTGATTCAGTTATATATATATTAAGATTCTTTTATTTTTTTTTAATTGGGGTATAGTTGCTTTACAATGTTGTGTTAGTTTCTGCTGTATGACAAATGGAACAAAGTAAATCAGCTAAATGTGTATGTATATCCCCTCCCTCTTGGACATCCCACCCAACCAGGTCATCACAGAGCACTGAGCTGAGCTCCCTGTGCTATACAACATGTTCCCACTAGCTAACTGTTTTACACATGATAGTGTATATATGTCAATCCCAATCTCCCAATTTATCCCACCCCCCTGCCCCTCCCCCCCATGTCCACACATCCGTTCTCTACGTCTGCATCTCTATTCCTGCCCTGAAAATAGGTTCATCTGTACCATTTTTCTAGATTCTACATATATGAGTTAATAGATTATTTTCTCTTATAGGTTATTACAAAACATTGAGTATAGTATTGAGTACAGTTCCCTGTGCTATATGGTAGGTCCTTGCTGGTTATCTGGTTTATATATAGTAGTGTGCATATGTAGTACTTAAAACACCATGTTTATTTCTAGCTATGTGATATATGGTTTAGGTTTAGTAGATAATTCCTGCATATGAAGAGTTTATGATTCATTACTATAGTTTAGAAATTTGTATTAATATAAATTTCCCCCAATTAAAAAACAAACACTTAAAAATATTTTAAGTCATTAACATTTTCCATGAGTGTTTTTTATATGTAAAATATGACTGAAATGTCTATTACATTATTTTATGCTGGCAAATCTTTCATTATGTGAATGTCTCATATTCAGTATAACCTTTTTGGATTTTTTTCCTAATTCTTTTATACCAAATTAAGTAACATATATTGTGTGGTTGGAAAGAATGTAAATTATTTATAAGTAACGTATTTTATTAGAAAAGGAAAAAAAAAATCATCACTTCTTTCTGAAACTAAAGTTCTTCAACTTAAATATAAGTGTAAATTCTTAGTAGAGGGAACAGTAAGAAGACCCTTGGTCATACTGCACAGATTTAATGACACTGATTTGATTGATTTATCAATTTCTACTTATAGGAGTGCTTATTTTTCATTTAAATTACACATTTACAGGCTTAAGGACTTTCCCTTGTTTTTTACCACTACATTTTACAAGTCATCATTTTCCAGTATATATACTGCATCCTTCTCTTGTAGATTCAAAATATCGACACCTGCATTAAAGACTCTGAGAATCCTATGGGGTGCTTTGTTTAAATGACAATTTTCCAACATCGTTTTTCTCATGTAGAATGTTCCTCAAAATTTTGGAAACTACTCTCTTAAATACTATAATATTAGCAAATATACTGTGAACCATTAATGAGGTTTCGTTTGGTGTTTGTGTGTAGCAACTTTTAAGATCACAACACTCAGAAACATGGGTCTGAGTGAAGAAAACCAAAAACCCAACTCCTCTCAATCTTCAAAAAGAAATATAACTAGAGTGTAATTGGAACATAACATGTTGGAATACACACTTTATTCCCTCCCTTAAGGGTACACTCATCAAATAAGCATCAAAGCAGAACAGAAAATTCATTGAATTCATTTAATTAATTATATGCCAGGAACTGTGCTAGGTGCTAGTTTTGTGATTCAAAATACAATCACTTTAGGTTGCGTGATCTTCTGTAATCACATTTAAATAATTTAAGTAATTTAAGTTTAACCTAATTTAAATAATTTTGGTGGATCTCTCAAAGTTTTGCCTTTCATACTCTCAATTTTATGTTGTCCTAAAACTGCTTAACCCCTCTTGTCACTGGCACGTTTCATGTTTTTCTTTAGGTGTGTAATACATTCAATCAAATTCTGTTCTGTCATCATATATCTGTAATCTTGATCTTACATTTTTGCTTTGACCTAGCAAATATTAAGCCCACAAACATTTTCATTGTTGTCAAAATGTAAAATGACTGAAGGCTTTCAAAAAAAAAAACAAAAAAACAAAAAAAATGAAACAATTTTTGCCTAAAGAAGCTTACATTTTAAAGAGGACAGATAATAGATCTATAGATAAGAAATTATTTTGGCTAAACTAGGAAAGAAGATGCATGAATGACTAGATGATTATCTTAGAATGCATGCAATTTATGTAAACTCACAGTCTACATACATGGTGTAAAAGTATTTTGGATAAACTAAAATGTGTGTAGTGTGTATATACATATAAGGGGTATTGGGATTTTCCTATTTCATTTCCATTTATTATTGAAAAACTTTTTGTGGAATGTGAAATTCCAAAGGCCTACTATGTTTGACACTCCACATTTTCTAGTCATATTTGAAATATAAATTATATAATTCTTGTCTCATGGTAACAGAAAAGTACATTCTCTCCCTTTTAGAAAACAATTCCACTCCAGTGTTCCCATGTAAAATACAGTTGCCTCAGCAAGAGTTTTATATAAAAGTTGTGCACAGCTGATCACCCATCTCCCTCAGAGCCAATTATTTTTAAATTTTCAATCTGGGTTTAGGCCTAGTCATTGCGCCAATGGGATTTTCAATAGGGTTTGTAATGACTTGTACTTGTGCTGAGATTTCTCAGGCAACTTTGATTCTCCTTGATCTATTGCTGCATTTGATTTTATAGATCACTGAGGACTGCAAAACCACTTCTCCCACCATGTGAAACTTTTGAATTCTAATCTAACTTGCCTTTGCCCAGCAGTTATGTTGGATGTACACATTAGCAGAGCATTTGCTCCTCTTAGGGTTCCAAATGCTAATCTTCTTTCACGTAGAGAATGAAAGCTACCTTGTCTAAATAAATATATTTAGGATGAGTTGGGTTAGTTTTGTTTAGAGTATAGAATTGTTCCTTCACTATAGCCTCTTTGCCAGGTGTTGGTCTGCTGCCTATAGTTTGCTTGGTTGGTAAATAAATTGCTGTTGTTTTCATAGTAAAATCCTAAAGGTTATGTTAGATCACCTTTTATGATGCACCTTAATGCAAAACATCTGTTTTATAATTTTCTCTCAATCACCAAAGGTATAAAGAATCTCGTTAAGTTTCTGTATCTTTCTGATTCATTAGTTTATTGAGGAGAGTGGTTTTGTATAGCTGTAAGGAATGCCTTACAGTGAGAATTATAGTTCTGAAGGCAGTAGAGGTAATAAAAAGAACTAACAAACAAGAGACCCTGGTTTCACAATAGCCCTTATGTGTATTTTTCAGTATCTTCTCTCTGGACTCATTGTTAAATACTTACAGCTCTGGATTGGCTGCCCTCCTTTCCTTCATCTACTCTTCTGTGTTCCCCATGGAATAATAGAGCCATTCATCACTCCTTGCAAGATAACACCTTTGGTAGGATAAAAAAAACTATGAAGCTCCTAGGTAAAGGTAATGTGCCATATTTTCACACTTTAATCCATCTCTTGGTATTTCCTGGCATTTTTCCATGGCTTTCTCCACTTAGAACCTCTCCTTGGGCACTTTAAAGTCAGACCTCGAAGCATGGCTTATGGAGCTCACTGTGACCTGGTCCCTCCCTGCCTACCTCTCTATCTCCACCTTTTGTCACCTCATTGCCTACTACATGTTCTGGCAAAACCAAACTAATTATAGTTCTAAGCATATACCATCATGTTATTTCTTGGACTTTACCATTAATGCTTAGGTCATATTACAGAACTTTCAAATGAGTTCTATAGTATCAGCAATATGGTACTTGCTCCATTGCAATCCCCAGCATGCTGGTCTCTCTCTTCCTCCACACTGAGAGCTCTTAAAAGCAATGTTGTCCTTTTGGTTTCTATAGTTCCAACTCCTGGCTTCTAATGGTGTGATCAATAAATGGTTATCTTATCTTTTTGTGGTTAAAACTTGCACTTGGGATGTTCGTCTTTCAAGCAAAGTAAAATAATTGATAACTTAGTTTCAAATAAATTACATTTCACATTTTAAAAAAATATATAAATGTGTGACATTCATCCATCCATTCACCCATTAACTGAACTTAAATGGCACTTTAGGTGTGAATGAAAAAACAACAATATTTTTTGGACCTTGAAATCATACTCAGAAGTCTATTATATCACTCACCTACACAGAACTCTGATCTATTTGAAATTTCAGCACTTCCACTTGTATTTTGCATTTCATTTTTTCTTGCCTTATCAAAGAAGTGACTTCTGAAATAATTCCTTCTTTCTCTAGAAAGAAATCCTTCACATCTGGACTATTACCATAAATAAATATGTTCTAATAATTCAATTAATTTTTAAAAAATCCTTTGATTTCACACATCCATTTATTGACTCATTTCTCTGTTCTTCATCACAGGAAACTTATGCACATTTTTTTCCCATTTCCACTAATACCAATCACTCAAGCCAACACCATCACTTGACAAGAATCCTGCAGTTACTTCATAATTTATATCTATGCATTTATTCTTACCAATCCCATTTTCCACTCACCATTCATTGTGAACTTTTAAAAATGTAAACCAGATCATGCCCTTTTTTTATTTAATACTCTCCAAGAGTTTCTATTGCTCTTGGAATAAGACCTAAATTATTTACTCTGAGTTAAAGCTGTACATGTCTTTGGCCTTTCCACTTTCCTCCTGAACTCCTCCCGCCAAAATCAAAGCTGTGTGTCCCACCCAGATCCCTTTTCCCCAGCTGGTGCACTTGTCCCCCAGCTCATGTTAGTGTTGACTGCTATGGATTTGCAGATCCAACTTCCTTCATATAATTGCCCTCAGGTGACAGGAGCCATCTGGGAAGGAAAGTTAGGCCCTCCTGATGGATGGTTCCCCCAGTCAGTGACTAACTGAAACTGGACATAAATGACCAGCCCTGTTGCTTCAAGGGGATGTGAACCTGTACCTGCTGTTCATGCTCCAGAGCCCACATCCTTGCTCAGAGTTTCCCCTTCCCTATTCTACTTCACCCTCCCCTTTACAGGTTATTTTTAACTTCCCCAAAAAATCATACAAAAAAACTGCATCCAGGAACCCAAACTAAGACACTCACTCTCTTGTGCTTAATCATGTGCCTTCTTTTGCCTGGATACACGTGGATCATCGTTCTGCCTAATGACATCTGTACCAGCTGTTCTTTCACTCACCACGTTCCATGACATCACAGTGTGTGTTTAAGTCACAGTTCCAGTTGTTATCTTTTATTTTGAGGTGTTTTTTGTAAAAGTGTTTGTTGTTGTTGTTGTTTTTTTAATTCATTGACAGTGTTCCTTCTTGAAACATAAGCTGCGTAAGAGCAGGACTTTGTGTCTTTTCTTCTTGGAAGTTTATCCACAAAACCTACAGCAGTGCCTGCCTAACACACAATACATGTTCAGTCAATATCTTGTTGTATGAATGGATGCCTATAAAACAGTAGGGTACACATAGACTCAGCACATACAGTTGGTTGCACTAATGTTTGAAACCTTCCTTGTTGGGCTGGTGCTGTCACACTCTCATGGTTTTACCCTAACTCCTTGACTACGGTTTTCAGACTCATTTAAGCAGCCAAATAAACCTAGGGCCAGGGTGCAGAATTTTGTATATCAGTTCCCCAGAATGCCCTTACTATTTTCTTCATAAGTCACTTCCCTACTTTTCCATCCTCTTTCAGTTTGAAATTCTTTTGTGAGAGAAGTAATATGGGCCATATATGATATGTACGATAGATGAGGCCTGTAGATTGCTTTTTACTCTTGAAATTTTTTAAGAGAGGTAAACGTTCTCCAACACCTCATCTTGGCAAAAGGGGATCTATACAAATATTGCCATTTTATCGTGTATTATTCAGGGTTCTCAGAGAAACAGAACAAACAATATCTGTCTATCTATCTATCTATCAATCTATCTATCTATCTATCTATTGAGAGATTTATTATAAGGAATTGGTTCCTAAGTTTATGTAGGTTGAGAATTCCCAAGATCAGCAGTTGAGAGGTTGGAGACCAGGAGAGATAATGGTGTAGTTCCAGCCTGAAAGCCAGCAGGTTTGACACCAAGAAGAACAAATGATTTAATTCAAATCCAAAGACAGGAAGAAGCTGACTTCCTAGCTCAAATAATCAGGCAGAAGAAATTCCCTTAGTCATAGGAGAGGGTTGGCATTTTCATTTTATTCAGACTTCCGGTTGGTCATATGGGGGACAAAACATTCTCCCTAGAGAACAATCTGCTTTACTTACTCTAATGACTCAAATATTAATTTCATCCAAAAACACCCGGAGAAACACACCCTGAACAGAATTAACCATCACACATACAAATAAGTCTTTGTTCACAAAGGTATTTTCTTCTTCTCACATTTTCAGTATGGTATTGATTTAAAGACCATCATGGACTTTTTATAATATAACGTTAGCAAAATTATATAGATACATACTTTTATTTATTTATTTATACACACATGCACACACACAGAGGTGCTCACACACACACACACACCCTACTTTCCATACCCTACCTTTTGAATAGAGCAACAAGAAAATCAACATTTTATAGATTTTTAACACAAAGCTAAATAACCAAAATTTGACTACACAGTACATCTCTGTGTAAGAAACGTATGTACATTAAGGTCCAAATTGTATGTTTCAGTATGTTAATTTCCCCATCATTATTGATTCTTTATTCTATTTGTTGATTATTTTTGAAGGACTCTCAAATTTGAGATATATGTGCTTCATTCTAAGTAGCAAAATGGTAGCCTAAAATCTGATGAGAATTTAGAAAACCAAATATCATGATGACTTGCTAAATTAAAAACTACATGAGGCTTTCTTTTAATTTTCTTTAGGACTCATATGTCTTATTCAGAGGTATAAGACAAATTATTTATGGCATATTATAAATTAGTATGCATTTAATATATTCTGAACATCATTTTATTACATTCTTTTCCATAGAAAAGACATTTACACAAGAACTTACTTCTCACTGGAGGAAAGGTATTTTGATTTCACTATACTGTTATACATTTTATCAACACAGACTTCAATATTCCAAACATATTTACATTCTATCATCAAACATAATTTCACATTGGAGAGTCACACTGCTGTTCTGCCCACACTTTTGAAACATTATAATCGAACATGCTGTTTTTATACATCTAAAATTAATGTGCTATGAAGCATTTACATGAAATGTAAAGAATAAGGTAGAGATATCCCCCCAAATTATGCATATACTAAAGGATTGTATCACCTAATAATCATACTGCTTTACTTTTCTTTCCTTAATAATCTGGAAAACTGAAGTGGCATTCTCTTAAGCAACTCTAATTTTCTGTCAAACTCTTACTTTACATAAGCTAATATACTCTTTTACATTTTCTGTGGAAATATTACCATTTCTACCTAATCATCACCAAAAAAAAATAAATCTTCCAAAGTTACAGAGCTAAGAACAAGATGGAAATAGGCTTGCTGAAATAATGCCACACACCAATATGACAAATTCTACTTTGTAAGAAATACGGCAACCTTTTTCTCCAAAGCAGACATATTTTAAATTACAACTACCTATATTGATGAATATCCCGTGAAGTTTTGGGTGATTATATCAATTTAATGTTTCATGTATTAATGAAAGAATTAATACCAATATATTAAATGGCATGATTGAGATAATTTGAACCTTAAGTACTACTACTCATAGAGCATTTTCTTGATAAGAATCATCAGTTTTATCTCAATTGTCTGACAAGTATGAATGATTTCCGGGCCAGAGTGCCTAAAATGACTTTAATCCATTTTAAAATTAATGAATTCTATTCTATTATATTGATGCAAGAGATTTACACTTAGTGCAGAGCTAATGTAAGATGAAAAGATTTTATTAACATAAACCTGAGTAGTGAGAAAATCAAAAGTAAGCAAGATAAGATCTACTGTTAGAAGATGCAACCTCAGGCAAGGCTCAAAGAACTCTAACTGCAGAATGAGTTATTTGGAAATAGCTGGGAATATATCCTTAGCTGCGTAGATAAACCAGGTGTTGACTTCCATTTGTCACCATGTCCCCACTATGCTTTGAGTTGAAGGAAGACACAGTGAAAACTTAGAAGTTCTACTTTCCATAAACCCATGCAGTTACACAGGAAACCAGGTCTCTATATTCTATCACTTACTGGCTTCAGGACTCTGTGTCAGTCATGTAACCTCTCTAGACCACATTAGTTCACATGATTTTTTATTTCTAACTTAGGCCAAAAGGAATGAGATAACAAATTATGGTTACAGTAAGAAGATTCCAAGAAATTCTAGTTAGTAATGCAATACATACTTAGGATCCTTAAAGTTTGGGAAATGTTGGTCATTTTCACTCTCTTCTTTCAGTAAGGCTCTGCTAGTGTTTATCAACCCTTCAAGTCAGGTAAATTCTATAATTTCCTTTTATGGTGCCAAAGATTGAAGACGGATAAAGCAGTGATGCTTTAAAAAGTAACAGTTTACTGTACAAATAGCCAAAATCACAATATAATTTTAATCCAGCATCACTCTACAGCATAGAAAATTATGCCATAAAAGTTCTGCAAAATGAATCAGTTGTACTTTACAAAATATTTACATTGAATATAAATACTGTTTAATCATTCTGCAAAAAAGGAAAAAAAAAACAAAGAATGTATATTCTAAAGCATTTCCTAAGTAATCAATAATATTTTAAAGTGACATAAAGAAATTCTTTCAACTATCTTAAGGGAGATGGTCAGTGGACAAATACAGGGGTTTTCTTCAGAAAACACAAACATACTGTATAGCAAGTTTGCCAAGACACTAAAACCAAGAGCAAGGAAGCAAGACAAGTGTTATGGCCACTCTAAAAGATCGTTTGATGGTTTCTTACCATATAAGCATACTCTTACCTTAGATCCAGCCATGACACTTTTTGATACTTACCCAAAGGAGTTAAAAGCTTACATTCACACAAAAACCTGCACACAATGTTTATAACAGCTTTACTTATAATTGCCAAATCTTAGAAGTAACTAAGATGTCCTTTGATGGGTGAATGGATGAACTGTGCTACATCCAGACAAAAGAATATTATGCAGTTTTAAAAAGAAATGAGCTACCAAGCCATGACCTGGAGGAGACTTAAATACTTATCACTAAGTGAAAGAAGCCAATCTGAAACACGACATACTGTATGATTTGAACTATACGACATTCTGGAAAATGCAAAACTATGGAGACATAAAAACATCAGTGGTTTCCAGGGGTTTGGGGGAGAAGATAAATAGGCAGAGCACATAGCATTTTTTAGGGCAGTGAAAATACCGTGTACATTTACCTACTATAAAATGATGTAGACCTTATAAGATTTATTTTTCTAAGTTTTAAGTACATCTGCAGTTTATTTTGGTTTGAAATGAACTAAAATTCTACTTTCTTTTTTCAAAATTCCTTTAATATCATTTATTGAGTAATTTTTCCTTCCACTAATTGGTGACCCAGAATCACTAGAGGTTTAAAAATTGTCTTCAATGATTTTCCAAGTGCAATTTGGTTTTGCTTCCATATAATTCATTCATGTTATTTTTATTATTAATAGTAATACATAGATCTATTCAATAAAGATCTATACATGGAAACATTGCATTTGTATATGTTTCCATTGTGGATCTTTGTTTGACCTTTAATTACAACTAATATTGACCTACATTATTTTATTTCAAATAAAATCAAATTCCTGACTGGTACACTTTCCAGATGGTCCTGTGCTTGTGCTTCCAGATTTGATGTGCCATATCACATAAAAAGCTCATGAAACTGAAGTGGCATTGGCCCCATATAATGCTTTATTATCAGCATACACACAGCACATGACACAGAGCCTCTCTCTCAACAAATTAACACAGGATATTTCTCCCATCCAAGTTCAGTTCAACAGTTTAACTCTGTAATCCTCCATAATTTATGCTGCTTGACTCTGTGCAGTTCTTTTGAATGCATTAAAAAAAAAAGCACACACACAACAGAAACAAACAAAACAAACAAAAAAATTCTACACAATTGATGTACAAGTAAGGATCTAAAAGGTACACATGTGAAGTATAACTTAAACAAAACCAATATACTTCTTTTAAAAATGATTACTTATTAGGAAAAGATATGTGGGATTTTAAAGGATGTGAAATGTAGCTTACAAACTTTGGCTGTAAAATCTTTGGAGACATTTGTAAGATAGCCACATTTTAGTAACCCATATCTTTTGTGAGATTAAATCTGTCTGCTGGGAATATTCCTGCATGGATAGAATAAAGAGTACTGCAAAGTTTGGTGAGGAACAAGCTATCTTTATTAAAGTACTTATCATTTTTACAGCTGAAATTGGTATTAATATTTCAACAAACAATACCAGGAAGCCTTATCTTCCCTTTCTTGATTTTAGTTAAGCGCTGTCAGCAGTAGAATACTAAGAACAGCTTGGCCTGTTCAAGCAGAATAATTCATTTTAAGATTAAAAAAAAAAAATAATAAGCTCACTTTTAATATACAGTTAGGAGTACTCTAAAGCAGAAACACAAACTTAGTCCAAAGAATGTAAAACTCAAGAAATTTGATTGGCAGTATTCTTTCTCAGCTTTGTAAAAACATTAAAAATTGAGGAAGGAATATTATACCTATTGACACATTTTAAACAAATAAACACACTGAACTTATAGATTTTTCTCTCATTTACCACATAGGCTACTATAGATAAATAAACCAGAATTTATATGTTAATAGCTTCTTGAACATAAGAGGAAAGGGATCAAAGAAACAGAAAGATTAATCTTTTGAATTCAATAAATGCTACAAAGTCTCATGATTTTTAAGCTAAGTATCATTTGAAGCCATAGACATACCTAGAGATCAAACTCCAGAGTTGAAAATTAGAATGGCTCTGAGATAAAATGGGTTTAAATGGACTATTCACTTTGAATTTGCAAATGTTAAGCCCTTTTATAGAGCTAGATGAGTCATAATTAAAATTGTTTTGTTACATGACTGATTATAGTTTACAGAGTTGAATGGATCATTCAGGTCAAAATCTTATTAAAGAAACAACGTTTAAGCATTAATGAATATCCAAAAATTACACACTTGGTTCACTACTGACAGTGGAGATGGAAGATGGAAGAAAATTGTAATATTTAATTAAACTCTGAAAGTTCTAATTATTGTATATTTATGTAAATCAAAAAGTGTTCTTATATTACAAAGAAAGACTCCATACTGTTATATCTAATGGAATATTAACATGGTATAAAATTGTAGGTTATTAGGATCTAGAGCTTTTTATAATTTTTATAATATTCTGTATGTTGATTCAGAGATTTGAGGATAATTCTTTAGCAGCGTGAACACCAACTAATCCTGCAAGATCTTCAGAGAAGCAGCACTCGGAGACCGTCTGTTATACGGGCTGGTCAAGTTCACTTACATGACTTTGGCTCGACCACAAGTCCTAAGCCACAGTTGGGGGTGAGGGCAGAACTTATTTTATTTTGCCTGAATATATGGCTAGGTTGTTTAAATGACTCAGAACTTTAAGTTTTTAAATTGTTGTATGACATGCTTTCAGAAAAATCTACAAATAGTAAATATACAACTCTAATAGTTACCAAAAAGTGAATACACCAATGAAAACCACCAAAGTCAAGAAATAGAATACTGCCAACATCCCAGAAGCGCCCCCCCCCCTTTTAGTAATCACTCTTTCTGCCCAATTATAATCACTACCTTGATTTTTAACAACATAGCGGTTTTTAACTTTATATGAAAGAAAACATACAGTATGCATTACTTTGTGACTGGCTGATAATGCAAGAGCCCTCCATTTTTTTTTTTTTATTTTTAATGAACAGGAATTTTTCAAATTAATTATTATACAGCATTTGAATTAATAAGCAAATGGATGTTTTTCCAATGTTGCTAGCTAATATGATTTTTTTTTCTTTTAACACTTTAAGTATTTCATTCACTCTCTTGCTTGCATGGTTTCTGGTGAGTAGAACCAATGTAGTTCTTATCTTTGTTTCTCTATGAGTAAAGCATTCTTCGTTCTCTGTAGCTGATTTCAAGATTTTCCCTTCATCCTTAGAATTCCACCATTTGAATATGATACGATTACATGCAGTTTTTTGTTGGATTTTTTGTTGTTTTTCTTTTGTTGTTTTGTTTTGTTTTTGGTATTTAACCTGCCTGCTGTTCTTTGAGCTTACTGGACCTGAGGCTTAGTGTCTGTCATTAATTTTGAAAATTTCTTGGCTGTTGTTATTTCAGACATTTCTTATGGTCCCTGTCTCTTCTGATATTCCAACAATGCATGTATTACATCTTTTGGAATTGTCACACAATTTTTGCATATTCTGTTCTGTTGTTAAATTCTTTTTTCTTTTTGTGTTTCAGTTTGTGAAATCTTTATTGATAAATTTCCAAGCTCACTGACACTCTCCTTTGGCATGTCCAGTATACTGATGAATAAATCAAAAGCATTCTTTATTTCTATTACAGAGTATTTAATTTATAAAATTTTATTTTAACTCTTCCTTAGAGTTTCTCTTCACTTACATTAGCCATCTATTAGCACATGTTGTCTAATTTTCCCAATAAAGTTTTTAACATATTATTTGTAGTTTTTTTTTTTTTTTTTTTTTTTTTGTTGTTGTTGTTGTTGTTTTATCCTGGTCTGGTAATTTCAAAATCTCTGCTATCTATGAATCTGGTTTTGTGATTGCTTTATCTCTTCAGGTTTTATTTTTACTTGCCTTCCAGTATGCCTTGTAATTTTTTTTGAAAGCTGGATATGACGTGTCAAATAATAGGAACTCACATAAATAGGCCTTTAGTGTGAGCTTTTATTTTAATCTGGATAGGAATTGGTCTGTGTTTAGTGTTTGTGTAGTTGTAGATGTCAGAGGCTTCAATTTCCTCTATTTTTTTCCCTTTTCCTTGTCTGAATTTCTCTGAAAATATCTCCTTAAATAGAGTCTGAGCCTTAAAGTTTTTCAGCTATAATACACTGCTATTCTATTGGTGCTCTGCTGATGTGGGAAGCAATATATAATCCTATGATTGTATCTCAGTCCTTTATTGGAGATGTGTCCTTTAGCTGTGAGCTTCACGAGGGTTTCTCAGCGTTTTTTTCCCCCTTGGGTGAAACAGGAAAGCTAGGAGTGTATGGAATTAAGTTATTTCCCCTTCCTCCTGTAGGATAAGGATCCAGAAAGCTCTTTCCCTTGCTTAGGAGACCCTTGTAAGGGAGAACTCTCTGGACATATTTCAAAATGATCATCTATCCCCACCCCCTGATAGGACTATATAGGGTTTTTTTGACTCTTCTCAGTGAGAAACTTCTGGGGTTCCTGGAGTCAAAACACAGAGTAGTGTGGGAACTCCCCAAAACTGTGACCACCAAGAGTTTCACAATCACACTAATTTACATTTCAACTCCAGCATTGGCTAATGGCATCCTCCATCATTTATGCCACCAGCTTATGGCTGCAGTGGCTTCTCCTACAGGGAAGCACATTTCAGCTGTGCTTCTCTATATACACCTATCTCTCCAGATTTGGTGGTGGCAGTTTGCCCTGTGACTTTAATTTTCTGAAAAGTCCCAGAAAAATTTATTGATTTTTCAGTTATTTTAGATTTTACTTTATTGTAAGAATAGGAATGATGATTTCCAATCCTTTACATGTCAGAGGCAAAGTGAGAAGTGAGTGAAATTTCTTTTTAAAACTGGGTTACATTTTTTTTTATTAAAGTGTCATTAATGTTTTGAAAATATTCAGGAAATAAGTTCCTTGTTAAGTATTTGTTTTTGCTAATAATTTCTCTCATTCTGTGGCTTTCTTGCCATTTCTAAAGTTTCCTTTTTTTAGGTGATTTGAGATGGGCTTTTAATTTTGATAAAGTTCATATTATTAATTTATTTTCTTTTATTGTTACTGATTTTGCATTTGATCTAGGAAATATTTTCCCAACAAATATTACAAAGATATTTTCTTATGTTTTATTCTAGAAGTTACATATTTTTAGTTTTTACACTTAGGTCTGTCATCTCTCTCAAGTTAATATCATTCTATGGTTTGGTGTGTTACAGTTCCTTACTTTTCCAAATGATTATTCAATTTGCAGTACCATTTGTTAAAAATACATTACTTTTGAAGAGGGTGATCAAGATGGCAGAATAAGAGGACATGGAGCTCACCTACCAGCACAAACACAACAAGAACAACATATTTTCACAGAACAATTCTCACAGAAAACTAACTAGAACCTATACAACCTAACTTAACCTAACCTAACTAGACCTCTTATACAACCAAAGCTGCAAGAAAGATCTCCACATAAGCAGGCAGGATTGATAAAAAATACATCAGGTCAGGACCTGGTCCCTGGGAGGGATCTGTAAAGAAGAGGAGGGGAGTGAGTGGGTCTTGCCAGTCTGGGCATCCCGGTCCTGGGGTCCTGTGCAGAGGAGATGAGCCCCCGTGACTTCTGGGAAATCCACTGAGACAGAGAGAAGGGCTGGAGAAGCCTAGACTCCACTCACGAGGAGTGTGTGTGTGTACTGGTGTGCAAACAGTCAGGGCAGAGAGAACCTTGCACTGGTGGTTGCTGCCTTGCCTCACTTCCCAATCTGAATGGATGAACATCCTGACCCCACTCAATCTACTCCACATCCTGGCTCAAGATCTTGGCAAAGATTTGGCCTGGATACACAGATACAGACAGAAGTGCCTGGTGTGTGATCCAGGTGGAACGGCAGAGGCCATTTTGAATCTGGGACAGACAGGCCCAGGGCAAGAGTATGCAGGGGTTCATTTCCCAGGAAGAGCGCCCCAGCTCTACCCACTCCAACCGCAGCTTAGAACTGAATATGGGGCTGACAGGTCCTGGGAGAAGTCAACCACAAGGCAGCCTAAATCTCAGATGGCAGCATAGCTACTTCAATTCCAGCAGCCACAATGACCTGACCCCCAGCTCCAGCCTAGCCCACACCACAGCCTTGCACTAGAACTGGGATGAACATAAGAGAGAAAGGGCTGAGACCCTGGGCTGCTTCTGAGTGGAACCGCAGACACCTACACAGGTGGTGCATAAGTTCTGTGACCACAGGCCTCACTTGCTTCCATCCTCACCTCCACTGGGGCAGGGTACACTCTCAAGGGCAATGGAGCCTGACCAAATCTGAACCTCAGGGCTTCTACTCCAACAGCTGGGGAGCAGACCCTGTCCCCACAGGGTGGTGACAGACACTAAAAGGAGTCCCCACCTTGCATCCAGCACAGGTTCTAGATACTATAACAACAACCACAACCCCTATCAAGGGGACAATGGCCAGCACATCCTGAGGAAAGATGTGGTTGGCTTCCATACCAAAATCAGCCTTCACACCAAAAATATTGGGCACATAGTCTACACAGGGGCACTCCCACATAAAAACACCCCTTTAAGACCAAAGTAGACAACTGTTTCTCCTAAATTCAGAAACAAGGAAAGTTCAGTAAAATGCAAAGGCAGAGGAACAACTCCCAAATAAATGAACAAGATAAATCCCCTGAAAGAACAAATAATGAAAGAGACCTTGCTGGTCTACTAGACCTTGAGTTCAAAAAGGAGATAATAAAAATGCTAACAAATTTAAGAAAGATTGTCAATAGAAATGCAGATCACTGTAACAGGGAATTAGAAACTATAAAGATGAACCAATCAAAAATAGAGAATTCGATTGCTGAGATAAAAATCAATCTAGAAACAATGACTAGCAGACTGAATGACACAGAAGAATAAACAAGTGATCTGGAAGATAGAAGAATGGAAATCACCCAATCAGAACAGCAGACAGATATACAAATAGAAATTTGTATTTCTACAAATAGGTGTGCCAACCTATGCGTAACAGGTGTTCCAAAAGGAGAAGAGAGAGACAAAGAGATCAAAAATGTATTTGAAGAAATTATGGCTGAAAACCTCCCAAACCTAAGGGATGTCCCAAACCTAAAGAAGGAAACAGATATCTAGGTACAGGAAGCACAGACAGTCCCAAACAAGATCAAGCCAAGCAGACCCACACCAAGACATATCATAATTAAAATGGCAAAAGTTAAAAATAGAAGATTCTAAAAGCAGCAAGAGAAAAACAAAGTGTCAGTCATAAGGGAAACCTCCATAAGGCTATCAGCTGATTTCTCTGCAAAAAATTTATGGGCCAGTAGGGAGTGGCATGATATATTCAAAGTCCTGAAAGAGAAAACCCTGCAACCTAGGATAGTCTACCCAGCAAGATTAACTTTTAGAATAGAAGGAGTTTTATCCTTGGCATAGCCATATCTCTGTTTCTTCTATTTGTGTTAATGCTGTCCTTTCACCCTTTTTTTTTGGTGGAGACTCTGTTCATCCAGTTTTGTGATCTCTTTCAGAGAGAATTATTCTGTATACTGTTATAGATTTATTGTGTCCATGGGAAGATGTAAGTTCAGGATTTTCCTATGCTACCATCTTGAACCTTCTCTTTGAAGCAGGTATTGCAAGCCCCAGGTAACAGGATCCCACAAGGATGTAAAGGTCAGGATCACAGGAAGTGGGACCACTGGGGAGGTGAAAGAGGTCCTTGCTGTGGGGGCAGTCAGTCAAAGAGGGTGAGGCAGCTCCTAACCTCCTGCCCTCACTGCCCCCAGGATGGATTCATTTCAATAAAGTGGCTTTAACAAACATGTTCCTCCTTGGTTTAAGCCTGTAATGAATTGGAAAAATAAACATGGTATTTGGATGAAAGGTCTATTTGAAGAATGGATGAAAACACATAAACTAAAATGAGAATATCAAATGTGTAAATCCATACCTTGAGATTATAGAAAAAATGACAGCAGTAGATATTTTCAAGTACTATCTGTAGACAGATATGTATTCCCATTTAATCTCCAAATAACTTGAAGTATTTTCATTTCATTTTTTATTAATGTGAAGACTAATATTCAAAGAGATGTATCTGAATCTTATACTACTCCAGCTCTCTTGACTGCTATCTGGTGTAATGATAGAGATTGAAACATGCAAATAAAGTCTTCAGATTTCTTTCATACTGCTTGTGATTTTTTTAATACCATCAAATAGAGTTTCCGGAAAGTAAACTATTAAGTAATTTGGAAATTAAATACTTACCAGAATAATAATTTTCATAAATGCTGTCAGTCAATATCCTTTCCTTCAAGTTTGCACCTTTCTTTAATACCAATCTGTAAATTGAACTACAAACATGACTCATTTAAATTTATTTAATATGCAAATTGTAAGACATTGATTTCTAAATTATTCATTACCCTGAAATTCAATGGCATATGCATGCACAAGAGTATAGAATCTTGAGCTCTAATAAAACAAAAATAATATAATTCAACATCTTTATTTTACTAATGAAGGAAATAACTTTTAAAGAAGTTAAGTTATCAAACTTAAGTTATTTAAGTTATCAAAGATCCAGTTTGTATATTTGAGTACACACACACACCCCTCAATTTTTTCCCCTCATTTCAGGAGATGGTGAAGTCACCCTCAATATCTGAAGAAAAAATTAAAATAAATAGCAAAGTGAAATTATTTTTTAGGGAGAGCGAGGATGATTGTGTACAGTGTCTACAATAAGAGTAGACTGCTGATATAATATGGGGATTTTGGAGAGTATAGGTTTGGTCGACTTTCAAAGATGTAAGTGGTTTGACATCATTTGTAAATGTGTGCTTACTTGTGTAAGACTGTTGCTGATTGATTAACACTCAGAAGTATGTGTACTGGAATGGGCATGTTCCTGATTGTCTGAGGCTCAGAAAGGAAGAGCTGATATTGATTGTTTCACTAGAGGAATATTTTTCCTGAGACAAGTTTTTCTTGATTCATTCTGTGAATTTAAAAGAAGTCTGGTGAGAGTTGTTACCATGGCTACAAAATAATCTATTTCTTCTTTAAGAGTATGAGATTTATTACTTTTATTATTTTATTATTATTGCTTCCTTTTTTTCCCCTCAACAAACACTGCAAGAAATATTATTAAGGATTGTCCATATCTTCATCATATTTGTTGATTCTCCTTTAACGTGTTTTATTTGTAATGATTCAATTTTTTGTTTCAGTGTCCATCGTAATTATTCCATTTTATTTTTGTCTTTTAATTTTTTTCTTTTTCTTTTTTTTTTTTACTATCAAGATGTGCTATACAGAAGCCTTTAAAATTCTGATTCACAGACACTGAACAACTATGAGACCAACAAGCATTCCTAGAAGTATAATAAGAAGGGACTGAACAATAGTCTAGAAACATGGCCAGTATTTCCCAGGCTTGAATAAGTAAAGAGGTCCCAAAGTCTCCCCAAGTCCATCTAAATAGATACATCACTCAGTTTTGAGCTTCAAAATAGATTATTACATCATAACTCTAGTGTTGAATCAGGCACAGCATGAAGTGTTAACAATGAGGCAATCCTCACCTCCCCAGTTTGCCAAAATAAAATTTAAGGCTGATCTATTATCTATAACTACTTGTGCTAAGGAATTTGTTGTGCTCCCAGGGCTCAGCCTATACAATGTATTATGTCAGATTTTTGATGTCAACCAAACTTCTCCAACTCATATTGATGTTATCAATATTCCTAGAAACCAGCTCTGTCAGTTAGTATGTATACACTTGGGAAGTTTGAAAGGAAAATTTATCTTTCCTTTCAAAGTGTGTATTTTATATACTTGGAATGGTCTAATATCTCCACAGAACAATTAGGCCTGAGTAGAAGAATCTGATTTCCTGCATAGAAAGCAAAACAAAACCATAGAAGATGTGATCAAGCAAACTTAGTGGAGCTATATATTGTCTCTGGGGGTTGTAATAAAAAATAGACATTAGTAAATCCCTAATATATATATATAGATAGATATAAATAGATATATATAGATATATATCAATTACAGAAATAACTCATTTTAAATGTTTAGTGTTTTAAAAATTTTGGGTATTTGATTTGAATCATTACTAAAAGAAGCTGCATGTACAAATGATGCATAGGAAGTATGGTTGCAAAATGAACCAATGCATATGATGATGGTCATCAATTGTTACGTAAGTATAGTTGTATCATCCTTGCCCTAAACGTTCATTATGGGACTTCCCTGGTGGTCCAGTTGTTAAGAATCTGCCTTCCAATGCAGGGGACGTGGATGTGATCCCTGATGGGGGAAATAAGATCCCACATGTCGCGGGGCAATTAAGCCCACGCGCTCTAGATCCCGCGTGCCCTGGAGCCCTCATGCCACAACTAGAGAGCCCCCATGCTGCAACTACTTAGCCCATACACTCTGGACCCCAAAGGCACAACTAGAGAGAAGCCCACGCAGCACAACGAAGACCTGACGCAGCCAAATAAATAAATAAAGTCCACTAAGAATATACAATACTGTTTTAAAAAATGTTCATTATGAATACCATTCTGATATCACATAGGCTATTTACTTATTCATTAGCATATCAAAAATCAAAATTCACTTCAGTAGCATTAATTTCAGGTACAGCTATTATTTGCACTTACTAGGGTATGACAAGATATGATATACACAACAGACTTTCAAATTGATTGCACCACTAATACCTGGGAGAACTCAATTAAATAGGTAGAAAAATGATTGCCTCTAGGAAGTCTTGAATTGACTAACACTTTATTATTGGTAAATAAACATGATAAACTAAGTCAAATATATGTAAGCCATAAATATAAAAAGTAAAAATAGAACCAGTAAATATAAAAAGAAATCCAGTAAGAATAAAAAGCCCAGCAAAATTACAACAAACAAGAGTTATGTAAATTAGTTTGTAACATCTAAAATAATCATGTTCCAAAGTAGAAGTAGAAGCTGCCTACTTCATATGGTTGTCTGCTTGTTTTAAGGCTCCAGGTAAGCAGTAAAACTCCATGAACCAACTGGAGGACCTCCTTGGAGCTCAAGTTAAAGACCTAGAGCTTTCCACTTCTTTCCAATTCTTATTGGTTAGGTGATTTCACTTTAATTGTGAAATATGGAACCAAGTATTAATTGCTAATTTAAGTGTTTGAGTGGTAGTTAACAATACCTTTCAAGTAACATTTTATCAAGGTTCAAAGCAGTTTTTTAATGATGTATTTTCCAATATGCTAAGTCACTAGATCATCCATTTTTAGGTCATGGTGTGAGCCAATTCCTTAAAATCTCTCTCTCTCCCTCTAATATATATATATATATATATATATATATACACACACACACACACACACACACACACACACACACAATTGACCCTTGTACAACACAGGTTTAAACTTCACAGGTCCACTTATACATAGATTGTTTTTAATAAATATACTGAAAAAAATTTTTGGAGATTTACAACAATTTGAAAAAAACTCACAGATGACCCATGCAAACTTTAAGTGTTGAAAAACTTAAGAAAAATTTAGGTATGTAATGAATCCATAATTTATATGTAGACACTAGTCTATTTTATCATTTAAGACCATACAATGTACACAAATCTATAACAAAAAGTTAACATTTATCAAAACTCGCACACACAAACACAGACTGTGCATGGTGCCACTCACAGTTGAGAGAAACATAAACAAATGTAAAGATGGAGTATTAAATCATAAGTGCATAAAATTAACTGTAGTACACACTATACTACTATAATAATTGCACAGCCACCTCCTGTTGCTATCGTGGTGAGCTCGTGTTGCAAATACACACTAAAATGACCTGTAACACTAATTATCTCTGTGTAAGCAGTATATTTCTCCAGTAAATTGGGTATCACAGCAAAAAGTGATCTCCTACAGCTCTCCCAAATTTTCATCATATTTAGTGCAATACTGTAAACCTTGAATAACACCATGGGACCCATATGAAGTGGCACTGTGATACTGGAAGAGCTCTCAAGAAGCAAAGTCATGACATTACAAGAAAAAGTTTAATTGCTTGATATCTACCATAGATTAAGGTCTGTAGCTGCAGTTGCCCACCTTTCAAGATAAATGAATCCAAGCATAAGGACCAGTGTAAAAAAGAAAAGGCAGTCCGTGAAGCTCTCACAGCAGCTATACCAGCAGGTGAGAAAACCTTGCACTTTTTTGGGAAATACCTTTTATCTCATATTGAAAATGCACCTTTTATGTGGGTAGAGGATTGCTATAACAATAACATTCCTACAGAGTCTAATATGATTCAAGAAAAAGTTAAGTCATTATATAACAACTTAAAGTCAAAGGGAGGTGAAGGATATAAAGCTAGGCAATTTAATGCCAGCAAAGGATGGTTTGATAATTTTAGGAAGAGGTTTGGCCAAAAAAATGTCAAGAGAATAGGAGAAGCAGCTTCTGCAGACCAACAGACAGCAGATGAGTTCCCAGACAGCATGAAAAAATTATTGAGGAGAAAGGACATATGCTTGAACAAGTTTTTAATACAGACGAAAGTGCCCCATTCTGGGAAAAAGTGTCATAAGGGACATTTTTCCTTTATGACAAGGAAAGGAAGAGAAGCAAGCACCAGGATTTAAGGCAGAAGGGTATAGGCTAATTCTACTGTTTTGTGCAAATGCAGCCTGGTTTATGGTCAGGACTGCCCTTATCTATAAAGCTGCTAAGCCCTGAGCCTTGAGGGGAAAATATAAACACCAGCTGCCAGTCTTCTGGTTTTACAACAAGAAGCCTTGAAAAAGGAGAACATTTTGTCTAGATTAGTTCCATTGATGCTTTGTTCTTGAAGTCAGAAAGTACCTTGCCAGTAAGGGACTGCATTTTAAAGTTCTTTTGATATTGGGCAAAGCCCCTGGCCACCCAGAACTCCATGAGTTTAATGCTGTAGGTCTACTTGTCCCCAAATGCAATGTCTCTAATTCAGCCTGTGGATCAGGGGGTCATAAAGACATTTAAGGGTCCTTGCACATGGTGCTCTATAGAAAGTATTGCCAATGTTATGAAAGAGAACCCGGATAGAGAGAACATCATGAAAGTCTGGGAGGGCTGTACCATTGAAGATGTCATTATTGTTATAGGAGAAGCTGGGAAAGCCATCAAACCCACCAAAATAAATTCCTGCTGGAGAAAACTGTGTCCAGATATTGTACGTGACTTCACAGGATTTAGAACAGAGCCAATCAAGGAAATTATGTAAGAAACTGTGGTTATGGTAAAAAAAAAAAAAAAAAAAAGGAGGAGGGCGAAGAGTTCCTGGACCCTGGAGGAGTTCAAGAGCTAATAGACACCACATCAGAGGAATTAACAGAAGATGACCTGACAGAGGAAAGTGCTTCCAAACCAATGCCAGATGATGAAGAGGAAGACATAGAAGAAGCAGTGTCAGAAAACAAAGTGACATCAGACAATCTGGCAGAAGCGTTCTGTTTATTCAAGACTGCTTTTGACTTCTTTTACAATGTGGACCCTTCACTGATATGGGCACTGAAACCAAAGCAAATGGTGAAAGAAGGATTGATACCATATAGAAAAAAATTTAGAGAAAGTAAAAAGCAAAAAAGTCAGATAGAAATTATGATGTATTTCAGTAAAGTTACACTGAGTGTGCCTGCCTCTCCTGCCTTCCCTTCCACCTCCCCAGTTCCTCCCACTCTGCCACCCCTGAGACAGCAGGACCAGCTTCTCCTCCCCCTCCCCCTACTCAGCCCACTCAACATGAAGACAAGGAGGATGAAGAACTTAATGAATAGTACATAATCATCCTACTGTACAGTTGATAAGCTTATCTGTTGTATGTGTGTGAGAGCCTCTGTGTGAACATCTAGCAACTCTATGGCAGAACTGTATAGACATTTTTGTGTTATCATCATGGCCTAAATATTCATCATGTAGAACACCATGTGCAAGACTTGTATCAAAATGGATAACCTACCCTTACATAGGCATAAAGTGAGTGATATTTAATATAAAATTAATAGTGTGTTAGTTTTCTAACTTTGCTTTCAAATAATTACTTTATTGTATGGTATGTCCCTTTCTCTTGTAACTGGAGAAACTGAGTAACAGCCTAATATCACAGGTAAGTTGTAACAATTTTTCCAATACTGTATTATTAATATGACCATAATACAGTATGCTATAAAAATTTTATAGCAATTTATTCATTGCTGTATAGGCTAGGCTACCATAAGGCAATAGTATCAATTACCATAGGCTACCATAAAGCAATCATATTGTTGCCTCTTTGTTATAAATGTATGAATTAGTGTACTGTAAATAAATACAATTTCTTTTTCACATCCTCTCATTTTTGGTGTCTAGGTGTTAGTAATATATGTAACATCTACAGCGTTTTGTTTGATACGAGACAATACTGTTGTATGTACTGAGACAATTCATCTTATAAACAGAGAACATAAATTTACAGTATTGATAAATACAGTACAGCACTGTAAATGTATTTTCTCTTCCTTATGATTTTCTTAATACCATTTACTTCTCTCTAGCTTACTTTATTGTAAGAATACAGTATATAGTACATGTAACATACAAAACAGTTATTAATTGACTGTTTATGTTATCAGTAAGGCTTTAGGTAACCTAAAATCTATTTTTAGGTAACCATTTACAATTTGTAAGGCTTCTGTTCTGTGAACCAGGCTATGAATTATCAAGTTTTGGGGGAAATCAAAAGTTATATGTGAATTTTTGACCCTGTGGAGTGTTTACACCCTTAACCCTTGTATTTTTCAAGGATCAGCTTTCTTTCTTTTCTTTTCTTTCTTTCTTTCTTTCTTTCTTTCTTTCTTTCTTTCTTTCTTTCTTTCTTTCTTTCTTTCTTTCTTTCTTTCTATTTTTATTTATCTTATTGGTTCTGTTTCTCTGGAGAACCCTAACGAATACAGACTTTGGTACCAAAAGTGGTACCAAAGTACCATTCTGTTCTAGAGGAACAGAATCATAAGGGTGAGTTTTCTGAATTAGTTCTAGGGTTTCTGAAATTGGTTCTCTACTCTGATTAGATTTAAAGGCACTAATGACTATTTCTAGTAGTAAAGAAAACACTGATAGTTCATGACGTTATGTAACAATAAAGATATGCAAATTACAACTAATAGATACTCATAATCAAATACTTATGGGTCAAGTTTCTCCAGGAGGCTGTATATGCTGTGAATTATCATAAAATGTGCGGTGCTGTTTCTTCTACTGGCAGATTCACAGGTCCAGGAATCAAAGGTTGGAAAATGGAGAAGCACCACTCACACCTCACTGTTACTGCTAGTGATACACTAGAAAAAAAAAAAAATTATCTGGTTCCTTCAAACTTATGCCCTGCTGATCTAATATTTGTCTTAATTCCAACATAAGGAATATTTCCACCAAGACACATAACAATGACTACATTGAATTAGAAGGTAAAACTGCTACCCTGCCACTTTGGACTATTTATTCCCCTGAATGAAAAAAGAAAGGAGTTACTGTGGGGCTAGGGTGATTGATCCTGATTACCGTGATCAAGAAGTCAGGTATTGTGAGAATGAACACTGATTATAGAGAGTGTTGGACCAATTCTTCACAATGAATGTAAAGAAGAGTATATTTAGAATACAGGGGATTCCTCTTAATATTACTATGTCCTGTGAAGAAAATCAGTGGAAAACTATAACAATTCAATTCAGGAAGGACTACAAAAATTCGGACACTTCAGGAATGAAGGTTGGGTCATCCCAAAGGGTGAAACACCACGACCAGCTGAGGTGTTTTCAGAGAGCAAAGGAAATATGGAATGGGTAGTGGGAGAAGGTAGTTAAGTATAACAGCTATGACCATGTTGTAAAGTACAGAAAGGAGTATGGTTACTGTTATGAGTATTTATTTTTAATTTTGTTATGAATATGTGTGTGTATCAAAAGTCTTTTCTCTCTATCTTATCCCCTTATCATAAAACATAAAATGAAATGACTTCACCTCATAGTATTTAAATATTATTAATTTTACATGGTAGTAGGTCAGTTACAAGGTATCAAGTAGAAGAGTGAACATCATCCAAGCACTTTGCATCTTCCTCTAGGAAAAGGATTAATGTATTTTCAGTGAATGCAAGATAGTTTTACCATGTTGGGCAGAATGATTGCCTTACTATTGTCTTTATTTGAAGTCTGGTTTAAGAAGACGTGTATGGGTGCCAACTTGACAAGGGGTAGATTTGTAGAGGTTAATTTTAAGTGTCAGCTTGGCTAGACTATGGTGCCCAAATGTTTTATCAAACACCAGTCAGAATGTTGCTGTGAAAGTATTTTGTTAGATGTAATTAGCATTTAAATCAGTAGACTTTGAGTATAGCAGATTACTCTCCATGATGAAGGTGGGCTCCATCCAATCAACTGAATGCCTTAAGAGAAAAAGATAGATTCCCCTAGAAAAAAGGAATTCTGTCCCCATATGTCTTTTGGACTACAATTTCAACTCTTCCCTGGGTCTCTAGTCTACCTGCCTTCCCTCAGATTTCACACTTGCCAGCCCCCATAATCACAGAATCATGTGAGTCAACTTTGTAAAATAAATATCTCTCTCTCTCTGCATACGAACACACATACACATATCCTATTTGTTCGCTCCAGATACCTATGAAATGAAATAGGTTTTTGTTTTCTTACAAATAGATTGGAAGTAAGTGACATTAAGCACAAGTATAATTTGTTAACTAGTGATCTATCTTACACAACCTACAGGTAAATAACATGTTAAAACTAAAGTAATATAAAAAAACTAAAGTAAAATAAAATAAAACATGAGGTCTCTGCCTATACTATGCATTTTTACTTTAGATTACACAATTTACTTAATTTTCTGATTTTTCCTCAAAAAATTAAATTAGAGGACAGAAGTGATAGTGAATTAGAAGAAAAAGAATGACGAATGTTGAGGAGATAAATGCTGCAAAAGAAAAGAATATCCTGAGAAACTAAGGAGAAGAAGATAAGGAAATTAAAAAGGTGAAATAAATAAAATAATAAAGTAGTAAAAGGGACAATAAAAGATGAAGAAGGCAACATACTTCACATTTTCCTGCCCTCAGTTTCTAAATTTCCTCATCCCTTACCTCTGGATTTGTGCTACTGATTCAATGGCTCAGAATTTTTTTCCCAACTCTCTATAATCAACCAGTGTTCATTCTCACAATATCTGACTTCAGAATAGACTGGAAATAGTAAGCAAGCATTGCAAAGGTGCCATACAATTTTATCCAATGGTAAAGAAGTCACAGCTATAGAAGCCTGCAATATTTAAAATAATACTGCCTGGATTACTTTCCCATTCCAGCAGACAGACAGACAGACAGACAGATACACACACACACACACACACACATTACTTCTTTTATATAAACTCTAACACTTTTAAATTTATCTTTGAAAGCCCTCAACTTTTTAAGATCAGAGTATACAGTCAGCTGAACTGGTGTGTCCTCTGCCATGTGCATCACTGCTCATAAGAAAGTTTTCTTTTGAGCTGTGATGAATGAAAGACATCGGCCGCACTGTCCCTTCTTTCTTCCTTATATTTCCATATGCATCCCTCCCAAACTGAAAGCAGTAAATGTGTCATAGAAAATAGAATGCTGAAAAGGTGAATAAGGACAATCATGCTCAATGAAATGCAAGTGACAGGCATGATATTCTTTGTATTACGATTTTCAGTGTAACATTATTGCCAATGATAATTGTGATGGCTTAGAAAGGGAAGAAGGAGAAAGAATAGAAGATTATAAAATGTAATGTTTATTGAGTGTTTCCTATCGCTTAGGCAGGAGGCTAAGTGCTTTACATATGTCATTGTACTTAATACTTGCCATTAAGGTCAAAACTATTATTATCTGTAATGTACAATGAAGAAGCTGAAAATAAGAGTAATATATTTTTCAATATTACATAAAAGCTGTGATGTAAATTAACTACATTTCATTAATCCAGACATTAAACTTTCAAATATAGATGTGGGATTGTCAGAAACCTGCCCTGTAATCTACTTGTGCTCCTTGTTTCCATAACTTTGAACAGATTGATTGAAGCTCCTCTTAGTGTGGTATGAAGTAAGTTTGTTCAATGTGTTTAAGAGTGTAGTAAACATGAACTAAACTGAATGGAGAGAATATAATTTTACACTTAGTTAAATAATCAATGATATTAAGCATAATTCACAAAGTCATTGACAAAGTACAAGTTCTTCAGCACAAACACTACCTGAAGTTCTGAGTAACCCAGATGACTTCAATACCAGGTCTAGATGGCAGGCATGCTCTCCCTATCACTGGAAAAATGGTCTCAGCCAAACCCAAACTCACATTCTGTTTCACAACTTCTGTATGAAGACACCGTCTTTCTGAGAAGCCCAACCCTAAGGTTATATGGAAGACACTCATGGCTTGGTTTGAGTCATGTGCCCATCTCTGGACCAATTACTTCAGCCAGGAACATAAAGTGACCTGATTAGCCAGGTCTTGGCCTGTTTATTCACAAATCTGACAAGGACCCATGTTTATAATGACACAATTTCAAGCTCCTCTTATTGAGCAAATGAGTTCTCATTTGGAAAAAGTAGTTCTATTATGAGATTAAGGGACAAAGATACTCCCTGGCTAAACAAAAATCAATGGATTCCATAAAACTAGGTTTGCAAAGACAGGTTCTCCTCCAGGTTGTACGTGAGGCAGCTTTTTCATCAACACAGGCTTTTGTGTTTTAGGGTTCATTTTACCTCAAGTTTAGCCCTCTGCTCTATCATCTATTTTCTCATCTGATGGGTGTCCTCTGGCCACATCTGTGGTGCACAGAGCCAGAAGCTGCTGATGCCACTCATTGGCACAGAATTAGATTTTGGCTTGTGAGTGCTAGACAGAGGGTGAGGGTGGTAGTCACAGGATTTGTATAATAATTTACTATCTCTACAGTGTATTACATCTTATAAAGCAAGACTAGTCAGCAAATATAGTTGAAAGGTATGTTAGACACATAGCATTTTTATTTATCTGGTAACAAAAGGTATCATAGTAAGTTATTTTGTTTTTAATTAAAATCAAACTTTTTAAATATAGTGCTTCACTTAGACACCAAATGTCATAGTATGTCAGTTCCCATTACCTGTTCTATTTTTTTCTTCTCCCCTTCCTCTAAGCAGGATATGTGGAAAGGTCAAAGATACCAGATGATCAGCATTACTCAGGGCCAATTTAATTCCTCTCTCAGTCAAATGAAGTTAGAAGAAGATGGTATTTAAATCCTATCTCCATTTACAAATCTTCAGCCATCTAAAAGGCAAACCAATTTATATCCAGTAAGCAGTAGTTTTAGCTACAGCTTTTAAAATGCATTATTTGTTAATAATGATATTTGCATTGGCATAAAAAAAAGCAAAAATAAAGACAACCCTCTATATATTAAAACTCATCTTTTGGTGCATACTGGAAATAGAGGGCATTAATTTATTTGCTTAATTGTAGAATGCAAATTTTTAAATGATTAGAACAATAATTATATCTCTACTTTTCCCTATGTCTTAATAAGGAAATCTTTTATAACTAAATTATTTCAACTTGAAAGCTTTTATTCTATAAAGAAAATAGTCCTACAATATTTTAGAATCTATTTGACTTTTCCAATGAAGGCCAATCATTTTTAATTTATGCATAAGAAAAATAATATATTATCTTAAACATATGTAATGTATTAGCATGTATATTTCATAAAGGACTAGAAGCAGAATTTTTGTTCATGTAAGACTGACTAGATCAGTGTCCAAACATCACTTGACAAAGAGCAGGGGGATTCAAGGAAGACTGCTGTCTCTCACATGCCTTTTCCCTAGTTCCAGAAGCAAGAAAAGATTGACCTCTTCTTGTGATTCCAGGGTACAGTTGTAGAGACAGTTCTATCCAGGGTAGCTCAGGATTTTCCCAGATGGGGGTTTAGGACATGACAGAAAGCTCCAATTAACCTAAGATGCCAAAGGCTACTAGTTCAAGTAAAACAATTTGTTTCCTAAATAGGGCATAAATCTAGCCAAAAAATAGGACATGGTGTGTGTCCTGAGACATTCACAGGCATTAATTGTGCTTCTGCTTTTCCTAAAACATAAAGACCAAAGGGAAATTCACTTTAAAAAAACGGTTGAAAAGTAAGGCCCTACTCTAATGAAAAGTCAGAGTTTGAAAAGAAATCACTTTGGGTAGTAAGAAATAAAATTCATGTATTGCCTTCTATAGTACCTTTAATTTAGATTTTAAACACTGATAGAATATGGTATGGTACTGATGATAACATTAAATTATTTGGATTAACGATCAATAAGTAATTTACACTTTTAAGTAATCAACAGCTTTTCTGGAATAGTGTCATGTTAAAACACCTTAGTAACTAGTTGCATGGAAATATGTCACCAAAGTTCTATCTTTATTAGAAATATGTTTAAAAATAAATGTTGTCACTTAATGTGCATACAAGTTTTATATTAAAATCTAGAAATTCTAGAACCTTGTAGTAACAAGGTTCATCTCTCTGATATTGCCACTTCACCTCTCTCTGCCCAAGTCATTTTGACTTTAGCAGATTCCATGGTAGACAAAGGAAGCTCTTAAAAGGACCACCTTCCATCTTATTCAATTCCAGGTTTCATCACTATTATTCTGCTCAAATGCTTTTCATCTCTGTTCAGAGACTCCAAATTTAATATCACTACCAATCTTCATTATCACTATAAAGTTCCCAGAACCACTCTGCAATAATCTTAAACCTTTCAGGTAGTTTAAGAAAGGGAACAGGAATAGAGAGTTCCTCTGTAGAGAGGGATTGAGTTCTTCCTTGGCAGAATCATAATAACTTTAAAATTCAAATTCTTACAAAGGTATAATCTTCTAAGACTTAACCAGGAAGAAACAGAAAATATGAACAGACCAATCACAAATACTGAAATTGAAACTGTGATTTAAAAACCTCCAACAAACAAAAGTGCAGGACCAGATGGCCTCACAGGCAAATTCTATCAAACATTTAGAGAAGAGTTAACACCTACACTTCTGAAAATATTCCAAAAAATTGCAGAGGAAGGAACACTCCCAAACTCATTCTATGCACTCACTATCACCCTGATACCAAAACAAGACAATGATACCATCAAAAAAGAAAATTAAAGACCAATATCACAGGTGAGCATAGACATAAAAATCCTCAACAAAATACTAGCAACCTGAATACAACAATACATTAAAAGGATTATATACCATGATCAAGTGGGATTTATCCCAGGGATACAAGGATTCTTCAACATCCACAAGTCAATCAATGTGATATACCACGTCAATAAATTGAGGTATAAAAACCATATGATCACTCAATAGATGCAGAAAAAAGCTTTTGACAAAATACAACACCACTTTATAATAAAAACTCTCCAGAAGTGGGCATAGAGGGAACCTACCTCAACACAATAAAGACCATAGATGACAAACCCATGGCTAACATCATACTCAATGTGAAAAGCTGAGAACATTTCCTCTAAGATCAGAAAAAGGACAAGGATGTCCACTCTTGCCAATTTTATTCAACATAGATTTGGAAGACCTAGCCACAGCAATCAGAGAAGAAAAAGAAATGAAAGGAATCCAAATTGGAAAAGAAGAAGTAAAACTGTCACTATTTGCAGATGACATGATACTATACATATAAAATCCTAAAGATGCCACCAGAAAACTACTAGAGCCCATCAATGAATTCGGTAAAGTTAAATGATACAAAATTAATACACAGAAATCTGTTGCATTTCTATACACTAAAAACAAAATATCAGAAAGAGAAATTAAGGAAACAATCTAGTTAAACCATTGCATCAAAAAGAATAAAATACCTAGGAATAACCCTACCTAAGGAGACAAAAGACCAGGATGCAGAAAACTATAAGACATTGATGAAAGAAATCAAAGATGACACAAACAGATGAAAGATACATCATGTTCTTGGACCGGAAGAATCAGAATTGTCAAAATGTCTATACTACACAAGGCAATCTACAGATTCAATGCAATCCTTATCAAATTACCAATGGCATTTTTCACAGGATTAGAACAAAAAATTTTTGAAATGTGTATGGAAACACAAAAGACCCCAAATAACCAAAGCAATCTTGAAAAAAGGAAAACGGAGCTGGAGGAATCAGGGTCCCTGACTTCAGACTATACTACAAAGCTACAGTCATCAAAAGAGTATCGTACTGGAACAAAAAGAGAAATATAGATCAATGGAACCAGATAGAAAGCCCAGAAATAAACCCACACACCTATGGTCATCTAATCTATGACAAAGGGGACAGAATATACAATAGAGAAAAGACAGTTTCTTCAATAAGTGTTGCTGGAAAACTGGAGGAGACACATGTAAAAGAATAAAATTAGAACATTCTCTAACCACCATACACAAAAATAAACTCTAAATGGATTAAAGGTCTAAATGTAAGACTCAACACTATAAAACTCTTAGAGAAAAAAAAATAAAAAGGCAGAACACTCTGACATAAATCACAGCAATATCTTTTTGGATCCACCTCTTAGAGTAACGAAAATAAAAACAACAATAAACAAATGAGAACTAATAAACTTAAAAGCTTTGCACAGCAAAAGAAACCATAACAAAATGAAAAGACAACCCTCAGGATGGGAGAAAATATTTCCAAGTGAAGCAACTGACAAGGGATTAATCTCCAAAATATATAAACAAGCTCATGAGCTCAATATATAAAAAACAAACAACCCAGTCAGTAATGGGCAGAAACCTAAATAAACATTTCTCCCAGAAAACATACAGGAGGTCAAAAAGCACATGAAAATATGCTCGACATTGTTAATTAGAGAAATGCAAATCAAATTACAATGAGGTATTAGAGAAATGCAAATCAAAATTACAATGAGGTATCACCTCAGACTGGGTCAGAATGGCCATCATCAAAAAGTCTACAAACAATAATGTTGGAGACGTTGTGGAGAAAAGGGAAACCCTCCTACACTATTGGTGGGAATATAAATTGGTACAAACCATTATGGAGAACAGTATGGAGCTTCCTTAAAAATTAAAAAAGAACTACCATACGATACAACAATCCCACTCCTGAACATATATCTGGAGGAATTCGTAATTCGAAAAAATATATGCATCCCAATGTTCAAGCAGCACTATTTACAATGGCCAAGACATGGAATCAACCTAATGTCCATTGACAGAGGTATAGATAAAGAAGATGTGGTACATATATACAATAGCATATTACTCAGCCATAAAAAAGAATGACATAAAGCCATTTGCAGCAACATGAATGGACCTAGAGATTATCATACTAAGCGAAGTAAGTCAGACAAAGACAAATATGATATCACTTATATTGGAATCTGAAAAAAAAGATACAAATGAACTTATGTACAAAACAGAAACAGACTCACAGACTTCAAAAGAACTTATTGTTACCAAAGGGGAAAAGTGAGGGGGAGGGAATAAATTAGGAGTTTTGGTTAACATATACACACTAGTATATATAAAATAGATAATCACAATGACTTACTGTATAGCAAAGGGAACTCTACTCAATATTCTGTGGTTACCTATATGAGAAAAAATCTGAAAAAGAATGGATATATGTATATGTATAACTGAATCACTTTAAAAAATAAAATAAAATTGAAACAGGTTTGCAATTTGGGCTGTAATGCTCTGGAGTATTTTTAATTTGAGTTATAAAGCTGAATATCTTATATTTATATTACTGGTATATGCCAATGTTTGTAAACAGGTATAGGAGTTAGAATGATATTTATTCAGGAGACCTAGAAATACTCTATGTCTGGAATAGCACAACCAACTCTAACTCAATCTCAGTTATATCTCCAAGGGATGGATAGATAGATTAGATAGATAAGTAGATGATAGATAGATAGATAGATAGATAGATAGATAGATAGATAGATAGATAGATATAGGCAGATACTACATACATACATATAATACATACATACTTACATAAAAATCAATTTTAAAGGAGTAATTGTCAACTATCAAAACTTCTCTCGGAACCCAAATTTCAGAACCTCACTATCGTACTCTACTTATCTGGACTCTATGGACCACAAGGCCATGTGTATTTTAACTAGGTTAGGGACAGTCTAACTCCCCAAATTGAACCAAGCCAATATCTGCTATTTTTCCTAAACCCACTCCCAAATCTGAAAAGCTTACTACCTCAGTGATATGAAAAGTCAAGGTCACTAGCCCCAAGGAAATAGAGACAGAAAGATAGTGTTCTATAAAATTCTTATAATTGAGCTGACCCTAGCCTTTCTTATGGACCTTTCAATTGAATGACTTCTTCTCTATGAAACCTTACAAACAGTGTCATAATCTAGAAAGTCATATTATTTCTTACATTGCAAAAAGTCTTGAAAAATTGGATTCTATAGTTGGATCATTGGTTTAATTATATCATCAAAGACCAAAGGTCTTCCCTCTTTCTTCAAAGTTTGGGGCTTATTTATCATAGAGTACCCACAATGTGAAGCATCACATCCTCATAGAATAGTTTCCCAGGAGCAAGAAAGATGATGGATGCAAAAGAACATTTGCTTTTTGCCCTTGTTTTTATTAGAGATGGAGAACTTCTCCAGTCTCTGCCTCCCCCAGCAAACTTCCTTTTACATTTAATTGGTTGGATTTGGATCATAGCCTCTCATAAACTGGCATAAAGGAATGGGATTTCCCCAGTTGGGTTAGAGCAATCATGACTCATCTTGTGGCGCTGAGCACATTTATTTATTCACTCCCCTGTCCCATTAATCTTCAGTACAGATTTGCTACTGAAAACAGAAGAAGAAAGAAGAAAGAAGAAAGAAAGAAAGAAGAAAGAAAGAAGAAAGAAAGAAAGAAAGAAAGAAAGAAAGAAAGAAAGAAAGAAAGAAAGAAAGAAAGAAAGAAAGAAAGAAAAAGAAATGAAGGCAGAAAGAAATGAAGGAAGAATGACAGGAAGAAAATAAAAGGGAGAAAAAGGTCGGTTAGGCACACAATCCATCAAAGGAGTGTTGTTATGAAGAGTAGTGGGTGGAAAGGGGAATCTGAGGAGCTAGAGACTGATGGAGCTTGTGGCCCTCTGACTCAGAAGCAGAT